>NC_068982.1:105154013-105162460 GCF_001194135.2 Octopus bimaculoides
CATAAATATTATTATGGGTATTAGACAGTTACCCAGAATAACAAATTACTGGAGCGATCAGGAACCTTTTGGCGATGAATATATTTCCAGTATTATGAACGAGTACGATTCGTGAAGCTGAACCAATATTTACATGTGAGAGACACTAGCAGTACCCCCCACCCCCACCCAGTACGTGGAGAACTTAGAGACAAAAATTATGCAATAGAATTGATTAAGAACCCTTTCTTTAATTATGTTCCAAATATCACATTAATATGTTGATAAATAAAAAAGTTACAGGTGTTTAATGAGACTAGTCTAAATTCATGATTATTTTAGAATTTAATTGAAACTCATGAGGAGTGTATTTTGGCCAGAAATATAGTAACGAAAGGGTTAGGGTAGAGGGGATCCCATCCGAAATAGATGTGGCTTGGGTAGCAGCAGCTATTCTTTTGGGTAACGAAGAGGAAATAGCTGTTCTCCAAGCAACGAATTGGAAAGGACAAACATTGAATATAATAATATAAAGTTCGGTGGAAAACCTAGAAAAATTTGGTGGAAACAGTACCAGTTGGAGATGCGGTATTGAGAGTCAGGGTGGAGGGCAGAACCCTTCGATGTTTCAAATGTGGTCAGAAGGGGCACATTAGAGTGGACTGCCCTTCACTGACTGAGAAAAATCAAAAAGAAGTCAGGAAGGAACCAGAGAAAGCAGAGGAGGGGATATAAATAAATGAGACGAATCGTGGAAAGTGATAGAAAAGAAAAACCAGAAGAAGAGAAAGAAAGCTGGTCAGACTGAATGGGAACCCCAACCCACACCCACCCTACCCACACCTTCTCAGCCCCCACCTCCCCGCAGACACCAAACCCACCCCCATTCCCCTACAACACAAAAACAAACAAAAAAAGGCACTTAAACACAGGAACCCATAAACTACCCTTGTCACTGAAAGTTGTTTTGCATGTATGTTGTTTGAAGGTGTAGATGAGGAACTTCTTAACAAAGCAATGAGATGGAAGAAAAGACGAGTGTTAAGGGGTGGCATATATGTATTTTAACATCAGAGAAACAGAAGAATGAAATAGAAAAGTATAAAGGTGGGTACAAGTGTTGGAGAGTGAACTCTGACATGAAAGAGTTGCTGGATGATATGAAGTATGAGGAACTTATAAAAGAATATGGATTGGATATTTTGGAAGGTACGGAATTTAACGGAAAAAGGATGTAAGTGAAGCTACTCAGAGGTGGGGCGAGTAGCTTCATTTTCATTTTCTCATTCATTTTTTTCATATGCTGTCTTGTGTTTCTTTTTTTTTTCTTCCCCTTGTTTTGTGTCCCCACATGTTTCTGTATTGTCCCCTCTGTGTTTGCTTCCAGTGGGCAATAAAAAAATCAGGATGTTGGTGTTGCCTTGGCGGAGGTTTGCGCTCTCTGAGTGCTCTTGTTGTTATATGCTTTCTAAGATTTGTCGAACAGTGGAAATTGAATCCATAAATGTAAGTTGCTGAACTGGATCCCAAAGAATTAGTCTTCTTCTCTGTCATCTATGTCGAATTCACTTTCCTGAGAGAAAGCGAAGAAAATTAGCCAGAACATTATAACTACTTCTAAGAGTGGAGCCTAGTAATTTGAGATTGTTGCAATAAATTAGATTGGATATTTGTGTGAAGTTAAAGATGGTTCTGTTCTGTCCAAAATCGAGAAGAAGAAAAAAAGCCATGTTAAAATTCAAGAGTTCACAGTATATGTTATAGTAAACAATCTATGACTAAGATTAGGTGGTAATTGTGTAGAAATTAACAAAACGAAATAAACTGGTTGGCAATTTTCTGTCTAGATGAACTGAAGCAACTTCAACATGCAATATTTGCATTCAAGTATGAGCACGCACGCACACACACACACACACACAGAGTAGCTGTTGTAATTTGGGACAAAACCTTTCAATAACAATAACCGGATGATAATGTTAAGCGGAAGATATAACAATATCTGGATTGAGATTCTATAAGCTGATAATTAATTTCTTTTAAATAGTTTCATTAATTTTCATAAAAGCTGTTTGATAATATCCACTGCGATTGCAATCAACACACTGGTGTCTCTACTCCCAGCACCAACATTCGATTCCATCACCGTTACCATACACTTGTAGCTAGTGCACTTTACTTTTGATCTCTGTGCTATAGTGGTTGTGGAGCGGTTTACTTAGAGATTTTGATGATATCCAATGCTTTGATTCTAATTTTTGAAGAGTTTAGATGCACTAATGTTGATAAGAATAAACTGATAACATCTGCGATTATATTAAGCGGCTTACACTAAATATATCTTAAATGAACCGAAATTCAGATTTGCACTAGGTCATTGTACTAGTAATGCTTTCTTCATATCAAGAGAAGTTTTTAGCTAAAAGTAAGCTTCTCTACCTAGCATTTGTTGATTTTGAGAAGGTCTTTACCAGAGTACCACGATTTGTAGTCTGGTGGTCTTTAAGAAAATTAGGTGTAGGTGAAGGTAGTGCATGCATAGAGATGCAGTCAGTAAAGTGAGAGTTGGCAATGAGTTCAATGAGGAATTGAGTGTGCAGTTAGGTATTTATCAAAACTTGTCTCTCATCCCCCTCCTTTTGTAGCTCTTCAGGCTATAGCAGAGGAGTTTAAAGTTTTGGCTGTCCATGATGCAGGTGGCCTAGTCATTATAATTGTCCATTGAAGACTTAAAAGAAATTTCAGACATAGAGTCCAAGGCTAGAATCAAGAGGCCTTAAAGTAAACTTAGAGAAGTTTTAGAAAGTAGGAGATTAGGAAATGTCTATGTTCAGTAAGCAGAAAAAGAGTTGGTAGGAACTCCATTCAGTGCACATGGTGTAAACTATGGGTTTACCAGAGAACTGGGATCACAGTCAGGTTGATAGTGAATAAAGGCTTAGTATGTGGCAGATGAGTGGAGACGCGTGGCTTAGTGGTTAGGGTGTCAGCACCATGATCGTAAGATTGTGGTTTCGATTCCTGGACGGGTGACGTGTTGTGTTCTTGAGCAAAACACTTCATTTAACGTTGCTCCAGTCCACTCGGCTGACAAAAATGAGTAACGCTGCGATGGACTGGCGTCCCGTCCAGCTGGGGAACACATACGCCATTGAAACTGGGAAACCGGGCCCATGAGCTTGGTTAGGCTTTAAAAGGGCGCATTTATTTATTTTTTTTATGTGGCAGATGTACAGGGGTAGTTAACAATGAAATAAATTCCTTTTGGATGGCTTCCATAGAAGTAGCTAACTTCTGTTACCTGGGCAACCTAATCAACTGTGGAAGAGGTTGCTCTGCAAAAATAGTAAACACGATAAGAACAAGGTGGAAACAGTCAAGGTGGCTATTAATCCCTGCTGGCAACAAGGTAATTCTTTTTCAAGTAAAGGGTATAAAATATGATCCTGCAAGTAGTGAGATGGCCTTGAATACAGAGGATATATAAAGTCTGGGGAAGAATGAAGCAAGCATGATCCACTGTGTGATGTTTATATGTGTATGCAATGTAGTACAGGTATACAGGTAAGTTGAGAAATGAACTAGGTATAAGAGGAATCACATGTAGTGTGCAAGAGAGATGAATGCATTGGTATGGACATGTAATATATACAGATGATTTGTTGGCACTCCGTCACTTACGATGTCGAGGGTTCCAGTTGATCCGATCAATGGAACAGCCTGCTCGTGAAATTAACGTGCAAGTGGCTGAGCACTCCACAGACACGTGTACCCTTAACGTAGTTCTCGGGGATATTCAGCGTGACACAGTGTGACAAGGATGACCCTTTGAATTACAGGCACAACAGAAACAGGAAGAAAGAGTGAGAGAAAGTTGTGGTGAAAGAGTACAGCAGGGTTCGCCACCATCCCCTGCCGGAGCCTCGTGGAGCTTTAGGTGTTTATGCTCAATAAACACTCACAACACCTGGTCTGGGAATCGAAACCGTGATCCTATGACCGCGAGTCTGCTGCCCTAACCACTGGGTCATTGCGCCTCCACTATACAGATGATAACAAATAGGTAAAGAAGTGCCAGCAAATTCAAGTGAAACTGTAGAAAAGAAAGACCAATAGAGAGTTATGGGCAAAAGTGGTGAGAGCAGTTACCTGGATGCTCAGCCTAGAAAAGTAGACGACAAAGGAAAAAAACAAATGGTGAAATGCTGCATTGGAGAGGACCTGTCCAACCCATGCAAGCATAGAAAATTTGATGTAAAAATGATGCTGCCTCTGATGATGATGAATTTTCTTGTTGATTCTTGTGGATTCAGGCTACTACTTGACTTTCCAGATTCTTTTTTACCTCTAGGTTTAGCCTACCCTAATGAATTTAACTATGATTTAGAAAACGTGTTGTTTTTTAGTTTAAGGGTTTGGTAATGTTGATTATTTAGCTCTAGGTCAACCTTAGTCAAAGTAGGCTTACAATAAAAAGTTCCATTCTGTCTCTTTGTATATCTAGGCTGCATTGACTAATATATCTTGTTTTTAAAAAAGAAACAAAAGAAAGATAAGGTGTGATTTGAGAGAATTTGGCTGCTATTTCTAAAAATGTCAACTGTTCTCTTGTAGGCTCCTCTGATGAGGTAGTGATCGACGCCACACGTCTTCATGTATTTGCAAAAAAATAAAAAAAATAAAATAAAATGTTTTATCCTAAAATTTTTAGTTCTTAAAAAATATGAATCTAGTTGTTGATGTTATTTAACCCCAGGCCAGTAGGTCTCTCTGTGGAGATGGGGTGATACCAATAACGCTGTCAGTAATGGTGGCAATAGTAATAGTGGTGGTTGTAGTTCTGATAGTGATGATGGTTATAGTGGTAGCAGTGATAATGGTGGTGGTGGTGGTGGTGGTGGTAGCAGTAGTTGTTTAACACTAATTATGCTAAGGTAGATATCAAAGCTACCATAGCATTGTTCATTGTTCTCATTTCCCTCCCTACGTGGTCTGGCTCATTCACTACTGTATGCACCAAAGCCACTGTCATAGTATTTCAAAAGAAAGATTTTAATTAATAATCAATCTTTCAGATACCAACCAATCTTTTGAACAATCTTTCTTTCTTTCTTTCGTTCTTAACTTATTTAACAGTCACCTGACTAATTCACACATAAACACGTACATACACATAAGCGCACACACACACACCAACACATGTAGACACACATTCTCTTAGACTAAGTCATCTGACCAATTCACTCAAAGATACACACACACACACACACACGCTCACATTATACAGAGACACATTGAAGCATGCGCAAATACATTTACAAACATGCATTACAATAGATAAACTTACTCGTATTTAAAAAACACATACAAACACTGAGTTATAAACACATACACGGACACAGATTGTCTAGGACAGAAACGCAAATATACAAAAAAATACACATATATGCAGATAGATACTAACACACACACACACACACACACACACATACACACACACAAGTAACAAACACATGCTCCAGTTTTAAGATGTATTTGTTTGATGTAAAAATTTTAATTGGATGTAAAATAATTATTTGAAGTTTAATATTACCAATACTATGTCATTGAAAAAAATATAATCAATCATAAGAAAGTGAAACAGAATCAGTGGTAATGGTAAAGCAGAACAAAACCATTGTGAAATATATGGGGAAAAAAAGAAATTGATTTTAGTGTTAAAACTGAATGTTTTAAAACCTAATCAAGATTGCAAATATTCATTTTTTTGTTGTCCTTCCATACTTCAGACATCATCATTATCATCATGATTATCATTATCATCATCATCTCTACCACGTCTTCCTTACCCATCATACCACTATTGCTATTTTTCTATTCAGTTTCATTTCCTACAACCAATATGTAGTTGCCAATCACTGTCTTTCTTCCATTTCCCACTACCCTACCTTCCCTCCCTCTTGCTCCTATCACTCTGTTTCCCCTTATGATGCTCATACTCTCTCTTCTGTCATCCTCTTGCTCAAGTTCTTTCTTGGTCATCACTCTCTTTTCTGTTCATCACTTCGGTCATGTTGGTCTTTGATAAATGAAGACAACATAAAACAGCATAAAACATAAGTCTTGCATGGAATAAAGCAACCTCCTTAGTACTGGTGTTACAGTAAAATGCACCCAGTACACTCTGTAAAATGATTGGCATTTCAATGAGCATCCACCCAGAGAAATCATGCCAAAATGAAATGTACCAATGAGACATGATCTTTTGACCTGTCTAGGAGGACAGTAACTCCAAATAAGAATTAAACTAGATTATGATGGCCCATCCCCACCATGCCAGCTTGGAAAGTAGACATAAAATGATAATGATCATCATCAACATCATCACTATTATCACCACCACAATTGATGTCATAATTATCATTGTTTTGATAATAATTTTCTGCATAGAGGCATCAGATAGATGCTATTGTCGTCCTCTTTTTGTTATTTCATGAGCAATGTCTGAGATCTTCAGATGTAACCCTACTTCTTCCTACATCCTTCTGAATCTTCATTTGCCATGAGGATCATCCTTTGAAATCATAAAATTTCCATCTGGCACCCATCAGTCTGTACAACTATAGTAATTTCTCCTTTGTATATATATATCAGCTGATAGAAACTCACTTATATCCACCCTTACATGCAGGTCACCATTACCCTGTGAAAGTATGATGCTAGCATCATTTCTTTTTTGAACAAATCTTGCAGGGCTTGGAAGTAAAATCTTTCACATTCAGTTGTCCATACTTTACTATCATGCTGCATCAAACTTCTAATACATGTTTCCTGCAAACTGGTTTTCATAGAGAAAAAGTGGAGAAAGAGATGGAGATAGAGAGAGAGAGTGAGTGTGTGTGTGTTTATCACCAACTTCCCTAAATCTCTTGTAACACTTTCTTATTCCAGTTACTATGTTCAAATCACCAAGGTCAGTGTTTCTCACAGGACACCAGCCTCTACTCCTAAAGAGGTCTTCTGAAAATTGAAAAGAGCAGACAAATTGCTATATTTAACCCTTTAGCATTTAAGCTGGCCATATCAAGCCAAAATATTCTACCTGTATTATATGTAAACCAGCCAGATCTTGCCTCTTGCACCTACCTTACAATGTCATATTAAAAACAAACAAGTACATCATTGAAATCTCAAAGCTTCAAGGTAATTCATGATTAATTCAAAACAGTGTGAATAAATAAGCTTTACATTTGACAGAATAATCTGTTTGCGAAAGGGTTAATAAAAAGAGATAGTTTTAAACCTCATAAAACTTGTCCAATACCACAGCAAAGAAGAAAGAATCATATGGATGTTTTCTTGTTATGTACTTATTTATGAACTATTTAATATAGTGTATTTAGTATATAAATTATGTTATTAGATGATACTTAATATAATTAAATTGAAATGTTCAGAATATTTATTTATACAATGGATTAGTTTTATTTAGAAATTACAAGTGAAAATTGGATAAATTTGTGCCAGCATCCATGGTTATACAAGATAATTTAAATTAAAAATGTGTTTGGTTGAAAATAAAGTAGTTTGAGAAGAATAATATAAGAATGAGAGCTGGGAGAAAAATTTTTCTAAATCTTTGGCAAGCATGGATTTCTTCATGCTTTGCAGGGAAGCTTATAATGAAACTGAATCATGTTCAGAATAGCTTCCTCCTATAGTTCTTTACTGGTGGGTAAGTTGGTGCAAATTGGTCAGTACAGTTATTGCAAAAATAAGAGATATGAGTTCGATTCCCATGTGTACTGGGACCTGTTTTTTAGGTGGTGAGCTGACAGAATCGTTAGCATGCCAGGCAAAATGTTTAATGGCATTTCTGGGTCCCACTGCATGACTCCTTGGCTAAATGTCTTCTACTATAGCCCTAGGTTGAGCAATACCTTGTAAGTAGATCAAAACTTTGTAGAAGTTTGTACGAATAATAAAATAGATAACAGGAAACAAAATGTACACCACCATTGCCGCCTCCATCACCACTACCACCACCATCTGCAGCAGCAACAGCAGCAGTAGCAGTAGTAGTAGTAGTAGTTGTAGTAGTAGTTGTTGTAGTAGTAGTTGTAGTAGCAGCAGCAGCAGCAAAATTTTCTATTTGCTTTTTCAGGCTGGCAGAAATTGAGATTTAGTTTATTTTATTTCTTATTGCTGTGATAGTGTTTATGGCTGGGCACACCACTTGTCAACAACTCTTTTCAGTCACTTCTTATGATGTGCAGGGATGCAGTGTACTTTTTCTGAAACTGGGATTCATATGGCAAACAAAATAAAAGGTATTCATTGAATATATGGGTTCATTTTTTGCACAGTTGTTCATCTCATCATCATTGTCATCGTCGTCGTCGTCGTCGTCATCGTCATCATCGTCATCATCGTCATCATCGTCATCATCGTCATCATCATCATCATCA
>NC_068982.1:105162470-105162726 GCF_001194135.2 Octopus bimaculoides
CATTGAGAAAGAAAAAAAAAACAGCATTATTACAGCGATCATCACTATAGCTATTATTAAGGCCATTTATCATCATCGACATTATCACAATCGTCATCAAATTCATCATTATCACAGTCATCATAATCATCATCAGCATTATAATAACCATCAACACCTTCGCATTATCACAACCCCTGTCAGCGTCAGTGTCATCATTATCATCACCATTGTCATAATCGTCGTCATCATGAACGTCATCATCATCATCATCATC
>NC_068982.1:105162736-105171728 GCF_001194135.2 Octopus bimaculoides
TCATCATCATCATCATCATCATCATCATCATCATCATTTAACATCCATCTTCATGTTAGCAGTGGTTGGACTCATATTTTTAAAAACAGATTAAGGTGGCAAGCAGGCAGGATTGTTAGTACATTGGACAAAATACTTAACCCTTTAGCTTTTAAACTGACCATATCCGGCCAAAATACTCTACCTGTTTTATCTTCAAACTGGCCAGATCTGGTCTCCTTCACTTACCCTACAATATTATCCTAAAAATAAACAGTTACTTCATTGAAATTTCAAAGCTACAATGTTATGCATGACTAATTCCAATCAATATGAATAAATACTGTATACACTCGCGGGTAGGTTGCACTTTTTCACCAAAAATTTCAATAAAATTCAGGGGTGTGACCTATCTATTCGACATCACAGGGATCTGAAGTAGAAACCCAAGAATTTGGGTGTTTCAATCCTGGTAGAATTTAATAACTATATGTAAATGAATAAACACTTTTCTTATGTAACATTTTTTTCTATTCTGCTTGTAATTCTAAATGTTTTCCTTGTCAAGTTGATATGTATTGATTTTTTTTTGTTGAGTTGTTTTATCAATTAGACTACTTTCATAAAGCCACTTCTGCGAAAATGTTTTAATATTTGTAAACAAAGTTTTGAAATAAAGGCAAATATTTGATAATATTTAACAAATATTAGTTATATTTACATAAAAAAAAGGGCCATGTAACTCCTCAGATTATAATGCAACCTATCTGTGAGTCAACCACAAATACCTACTTTGACAACCCCAAACTAAGGGTGCGACCTATCCACTGGTGTGAATTATCAGCGAGTATATACTGTAAGCATTACATTTGATAGAGAAATCTGAATGCTAAAGGCTTAATGACATTTCTTCTGGCTCTTTCTGTTTTGAGTTCAAATTCTGTCAAGGTTAACTTTGCCTTTCATCCTTTTGAGATTTATAAAATAAGTACCAATTGAGTACTGGGGTAAATGTAATCAAATTACCTCCCCACCCACCAAAAATTGCTGGCCTTGAGTCAAAATTAGGATATTTTAAAGAAAGATTTATTCAGGAATGACTACATGCGCACAGACATAAAATTAAAATGACAATACTTGGTTTTTTAAGATGACTTTATTCATTTTAATACGATAAAAATAATAATTGCAATAATTTCTAGAGAAACAAAAGGAAACGTTTACAAAACCATATAGCAAAAATCTTCATCTGTGAAAAGTTAAATATATTATCTGCTTGAATATATGAAGGGCTTCTTACAATTATGCTCAGAATTAGGGCATATTTTCAACTGTATAGATTGTGTTCATACCCCCTATGATGTGGTCATCAACGTGGCAATGGAGTAACCATTTACCTGGGTTTTCAGGAACCATGACGATGGTTTTAAATGCACCAGGCCATAGATCCAATGTATCTTTTCTATGTTTGTAGTCTGTATAATGGAGAAATGTGTTGCCATGGAAATGAACAGAATGTATGTCAACTTCAGTTCCCAATCCTATTAAAAACCAGTAGACTTTATCTTGTTTCACCATATTCAGACCTTTCAATGCTCCAAAGAGAAAACCATTAATTGCTGCAAAAGTGAAAAAAAAAAAAAAAAAAAAAAAAAAAAAAGATTGTTTGTAGTATTTGTTTTTATTTTGGCAACTACAGCAATGATTGCTTTACATAACACTTATAATATTCATTCTGAAGATGGGTGTAAAAGCTATGAACTATGACATTAGCAAACTTGAACATCTTTTTATAAAATATTCTACTAATTGAAATGATTATTATGAGAAATGATATTAAATAGTGCAGAAATGTGGAGTAGATAAAAATAGTTTATGTTGTTGTTTAGCCCTAGGTCAACTTTGATTAAATGGACTTTTGATCAAATGTATTTAAGTTGTGACACCTATGACATGTAAAAGACACCCAGTATACTCTGTAAAGTGGGTGGTGTTAGAAAGGCATCCATCCACAGAAACCAAGCCAAAACAGGCAAGTGGAGCCTCATGTAGCACTCTGACTTGCCAGCTCTGATCAAACTGCCTAACTCATGCCAGCATGAGAAATGGATGTTAAATGATGATGATGATGATGATAGTGTATCTAAGATTATATTATCCAATATGTCCTCCCTTTTTTAAGATGAATATGATTTGAGGGATTTGCCTTTCTAAGCAGTTTGTACGACCATATGCATATTCTGATTTCAAACCCTTCCAAGGTTGACTTTGCTTTTCTTCTCCTCATTCCCAGAGTCAAAATAAAAGACCAGCTAAACACTAGACTCAGTGACAACACCTAACACTCTCCTCTCAAAATTACTGGCCTTGTGCCTAAATTAGAAACATCATCATTTTGATGTCCAGTTTTCCATGGATTAGATGGGATTTATTTCAAACAGATTTTCTATGGCCAGATACTTTTCTGTTGTCACCCTTCACCTTTTTCCAAGCAAGATAATATTTCCAATGTACTCACAGAATATAGGAAATGAATGATACTGCTTGTACAACAGTGACACTCATTTACAACTGTCACACTATGTCAAGCCAAGGACACAGACACACGCACACACGCACACACACACACACACACCCTCGCCCCTACACACACATATGTACAACTGGCTTTTTTCAGTTTCTGTCTCCCAAATCCTTTCACAAGGCTTTGGTCAGCTCTGGGATATAGTAGAGGATGCCTGAGGTGCCATGCAGTGGGACCGAACCTGGAACCATGTGGTTGGAAAAATAACTTCTTATCACACAGCCACACCTGCACTGTTGTTATTATATCATTAACAGTAATATTATTATTATTTTTAAGGTGGCAAGCTGGTTGAATTGTTTGCAGGCTGGTTTTACATTCTGGGCTCAACTTTGCCTTTCATCCTTTTGGGGGCTGATAAAATGAATACCAGAAAGGATTATTATTATTATCATCATCCTCATCACCATTACTATTATCATTATTATTCCTTCATAACACAGGGTAGGTTAAAATGCATTGGAGTCCTTAGTCATCTGTCAAGTCACAAGAAGGACCTCAGATAGATAATATATTTCTTAAGATGTGCACTGCGCCCAATAAGGCTGCTTTTTTGTAAGACATCAATCATGCATGGAATTTCCAGTTGCCTTAAGAAGTCTTGAAGTTTCAATGGAATTAAGCCCAATGCTCTGATCATCACTGGTATCACTTTTAAATTACCCTCTTGTATTCCATACAGTCTTACCATTTCCACTTTCATTTCGGAGTACTTGGTGATTTTTTTCAACCTCTTTGCTCACAACGTTTATGTCATTTGGTATGGCTACATCAATGATCTGACACTATTTGTCTCTCTTATTCAATATGACAATATCTGGCTAACAGTGTTTGATTTACACGATTCATCTGAAAATCATTATCGCAGAGTACCATTACTTTTCCATCCTCCTGCATAACTTTATTTGGTACATGCTCATACCAGTTCTCTGTTACTTCATATTGTTATTTACGGCATAAGAGCCAATGAAGATACACATACACTTTATCGTGGTGGCATTTGTATTCTTATTATGCAAAGCTCTCACATCCACTTACCAAGTGGATCACATTTTTCACAGTCTTTCCACAGAGTCTGCATTTCTAGATGCCAGAAGTTTCATAGATGTTATACTTCACTGAATTAGTAGTGAGAGCCTGGTCTTGTGCAGCAATGATCAGGCTTTTAGTGGTACGCTTCAAATCACTTCACTCAAGCCATGCCCACGATGCTGTATTATCCTTAACGTTTTGTGTATTCCTTTCAAACTGTCCATTCTCATTTCAAGAAGGTCTTCTTTTCTCTTCTCCTCAACTCTTTGCTTAAACTCTGCCTTGCCCATCATTTCATCTGCATTTACACCCATATCCTTTGCTGCATATTGCAGCAGGTCTTCATCACTATTTATCAAATGCACGGCAAGAGTTCTCCTTTCACTCTTTATACAATGGTCTATACTAATTAGTCCTGTGCCACCATTCTTTCTTTTCATATACAATCTGTCTACGTTTGCTTTAGCGTGTAGCACTCTATGCAGCGTCATCAACTGTCTCGTCCTTCTATCCAATGTTGATATTTCCTCCTTAGTCCATTTGAGGATGGATGCACTATATCTGACCAATGCAACTGCCCAGATATTCATTGCGGTAATGAAATTTTTGGCATTGAAGTTGGATTTCAACACCATCTTCACCCTTTTTTGATACACCTCACTGACCTTGACTTTCATTTCTCTGTGTAGAATATCATCCAGCTCCCAAATCCCTAAATATCTATACCCACTACTGTCAGGTTCACCCATGGTCTCTCCTGATGGTAACCACAATCCTCTGCAGGCTGCTTTCTTCCCTCTTTTCATATTAAGTACTGAGCATTTGGTAATCCCAAATTCCATACCGATGTCCTACCACACTTCTGGACTGTTTTGGTTAAGGAATCTATCTGTTTCTCAGATTTCCCAAATAATTTCAGGTCATCCATAAACAGAAGATGGTTCCATGATGGGTCTTTCTTCCCACATCAGTAACCCATCTTAACTTTCCTAAGTGTCATTGTTATGGGTATTCATGCAATTACAAAAAGTGATGGAGAAAATGAGTCACCTTGGAAGATTCCCCTTTTAATATTAACTTCTCTAAGGAATACATTACTGCAGTACAATTTGGTTTTTCACTCTTTCATGCTATGCATCAGAAAATTTGTGATGTTGTCAGCAACACTAAACATCTGCAGGCATTCAATGATCCAAGAATGAGGTATATTTTATGCCTTCTTAATGTCAATCCAAGCCATAGACGTGTTGTATGATGTTTTTTACAATGCCTCAAAACTGTTTTATTGATGACCAGGTGATCCTTGGTACCCTGAGAACTCTTCTTACATCTTTTTTGTTCCCTTGGTAGTATTTCTTCCTGTGCCAGGAAAGTGTATATCTTTGTCGCATATATTCCAGTGAGTATCTTCCAGATTATGTTTGGGCATGCTATGGGACGGTAGTTTTCCACAATATTTCCCTTTCTATCTTTCATTACAAGTTGTCCTCCCAATCACCATCCATGTGGGGACACACTCATTCAATTGGGCTGCTAGTCTTTCATGCACCGCATGGCATCTCTTCAGACATGAATCCCATCTGGTCTGGTTAGGCACTTTACCCACTTGTTCTTTTATGTCCCGCATGCTTATGACAATGTTCCTTTGTTTCTTTCCTCCTTGTAATTCTGTCTTGATAGTTCCTATCCACATTACATCCCTTTTATGCACCACATTGTTTCTCCATAATCTGCTCCAGAACTCCTTGGCTTGATTTGCATCAGGAGCAATATTTCCCCATTGTCTCCTTATAACATTCAGAATTATTATTATTATTATTATTATTATTATTATTATCATAAAGGCAACGAGCTGACAATCATTAGCATGCTGGGCAAAATGCTTAGCAGTATTTCGCCTGTCACTATGTTCTGAGTTCAAATTCCACCAAGGTTAACTTTGTCTTTCATCTGTTTCAGGTCAACAAATTAAGTACCAGTTGTGTACTGGGGATCAATGTAATCGACTAGTCCCCTCCCCCAAAATTTCAGGTCTTGTGCCTATAGTAGAAGGATTATTATTATTATTATTATTATTATTATTATTATTATTATTATAAAGGTGGTGAACTGGCAGAATCTTTAGAACACTGGGCGAAATGCTTAGCAGCATTTATTGGTGTCTATGTACAGAGTTCAAATTCTGCCAAGGTTGACTTTGCTTTTCATCCTTTTGGGGCTGATAAATCTAGTACCAGAGAAGCACTGGGGTTGATGTAAATGATTAGTCTCCTCCTGCAAAATGTTGGGCCTTGTGTCTATAGCAGAAAGGATTATTATTATTATTATCATTATTATTATTATTATTATTATTATTATTATTATTATAAATATAAGGTGAATTCTGGGGTCAATGTAATCAACTTACTTTCTCCCTCAGAAAATCAGGCCTTGTGCTTATAATAAAGACTATTATTGAGTCATCACATAAATAATATGGTTTTTTTATACTTCTTTTATTTTTCAAAATTAAGATAAACAAAGTTCTTTTTTAATTTAAAATATACTCTCCTTCATTTTCTACAATGCTCTTCTATCTATCTGGTAGACTTGCAAGGTCCCTCTTCCAAAATTCACTTGTCTGTGAGGAAAAATACTCATCCAGTACTGTTCTGACCTTGTCTACAGAATTCATATTTTTTCTGTCCAAATGATTTTGAAGACTGTGGAATAAATGATAATCAGGTAGGGCAATGTCCGGTGAATATGGTGGGTGGGGCATTGCTTCCCATTGAAACTGCTCCAGCCTATGGAATGTTATCCTCACTGTATGAAGCCAAGCATTATTCTGGTGGTAGAACACCTTTCGTTTTGAAACCAAAGATGGTCATTTTTCTTCTAGCACTGAGTTAAGCTGCTCTTCCTGCTCACAGTAGATCCCCTTTGCTATCGTTTGGTTTGGGTTTAAAAGTTCAAAGTAGACTAAACCTTTCATATCCCACCAAACAGATAACAATACCTTACATGGGTGAAGACCTTCTTTAACCTGAGATGCTGGTGTTTCTCCTTTCCCTACCCACTGTCCTCAGCACTTGACATTTTTATAGAGAACCCCTTTTTCATCACCAGTCACTATTCGGTCCAAAAAATGGTTCATTCATGAGACATGACAGCAAAGAAGAGCACACATTCACTCTCTGCATGTGATTAAACTCAGAAAGTTTGTGAGAAACCCATTTGCTAACTTTTCTGATAGTATGCAGGTGTTGATGAATGATTGAATGACCAAATCCAAGCTTTTCTGCTAGTTCCTCAGTAGTTACAATTGGATTTTGTCCCTCCAGGGTTTGCAGGATGTCCTTATCAAACTCTACAGATCTTACAGGATGAGACTTGTCTTCTAGGCTGTAGTTTCCAGCTTGGAATTTCTGGAACTACCGTTGACACAGGCTTACACTTATTGTCAGATCCCAATATACTGCATTAATATTTCTCGCACTTTCTGTTGCATTCTTGCTTTTATGGAACTCATAAAGCAAAATATGCCAAATATGCTCCATTGTCACTTCCATTATAGCTTTGAAAAAAATAACTGTTAAAATCGAACTGCACTCTTCAAAACTTGCACTAAGAATAAGTACAAGGTAAAACTACTACCTGTTTTTATAGCAAGTTGATGCAGTTAGTTTATCCCATTCTGCTCCACTTTTTAGTTCATGCAATTGAAAAAAACTGCATTATTTATGGGATGACTCAATATTTTATTATTATTATTATTATTATTATTATTATTATTATTATTATGTTGTTTTTTTTTCTTCTTTCTTCAAATTTTCTTCCATTTCTCGCTGAGTGTTTTCCTATTATTATTATTATTATTATTATTATTATTATTTTTATCCTATTTTAATATTATTGTTAGCATGTTAAATTGCAAATTGTAAAAGAAACAGAGAAAAAAAATGACAAAGGATATAGAATATTTTAATTCAATACAAACTAATCTAATTCAGTTTGTTAACAAAAAAACTCATGAATTTATAATCATTTAATACTATCTTAGATATTCCTAAGTAAAACTATTTTAAGAAATATATGCCTTTAAATATTGATTCTAACAATGGTACAAGGCCACAAATTTTGGTGGGAGGTACAATTAAATCAACATCAGTACCTGGCTTTCGATTTATCGATCCTGGAAGCATAAGAGCCAGTTAGGTAAATATTGCTAAATCTACATATTGTCTTCGTTAATATAGCATCAAATAGATACTGGTTAACCATTGATTAGATCTGTTTTTAATTATAGCACATTAGAGCTTTCTCATTAGGGCATCAAGAGTCAACAAAAAAGCCTCTATGTAGCCACTCAATCTGCCTGAAGTAACAACCACATGTCCCTCAAATCATACCTTACAATCTTAAAAAAGAGAGAACATAACTGAACAGTGCAGTCCTTGATATGCAAAAAGATGTAATGGCTATGGCAAGAATTCCATCGGTTATGGGTCTGCAGATACTGAATGTGCAAATTCTGATATTGCTGATCAAGAAAATTATGAAATTGCTAATAGTTTTAATGCTGGTGGCTGAGGTGTTGGTGGTGATGGCTGTGGTGGTGGGTAGTGATAGTTGCAGTTGTAATGTTTGTAGTGTTAATTATTGTTTAACCCCTGGTCAGCCCTGCTCAAACAGGCTTACAATTAAAGTATTCCAACCATGATCAAGTTTTTTTTTTTTTTTTTTTTTATGGGTAGTGTATCTAGGACTACATTATCCATAGTGTCCTTTTTAAGATGATAAAGCAATTTGAAGGAAATTTGACTGCTATTTTTAGCAAACCAAACATCCACATAGCAGTTTTCTTATTGGCTGAAAATTGTTGCTTAGTCTCAGGGTATACCTGAACCAAAAGACTTAAACTCAAAGGTTTTGCTGTTATACCACCCGTCTTGCTTTTAGGAATAGTGTTTCTAGAACTAACATTATTCAACATGTCGTTCCTTATTTTCTTAAAAATAAAACAGTAAGGAATGAGGGACAATTGCCTGCTATTTCATTTTCTTAAACTCATTGTTTTATACTCTTTTACTTGTTTCAGTCATTTGACTGCGGCCATGCTGGAGCACCGCCTTTAGTCGAGCAAATCAACCCCAGGACTTATTCTGTGTAAGCCTAGTACTTGTTCTATCGGTCTCTTTTGCTGAACCGCTAAGTTACGGGGACATAGACACACCAGCATCGGTTGTCAAGCAATGCTCGGGGGACAAACACAGAAACACAGATGCACAAACATATATGCACACATACATATACATATATACGATGGGCTTTTTTCAGTTTCCGTCTACCAAATCCACTCACAAGGCTTTGGTTGGCCCAAGGCTATAGTAGAAGACACTTGCCCAAGGTGCCATG
>NC_068982.1:105171738-105178305 GCF_001194135.2 Octopus bimaculoides
CAAGGCTATAGTAGAAGACACTTGCCCAAGGTGCCATGCAGTGGGACTGAACCAGGGACCATGTGGTTGGTAAGCAGGCTACTTACCACACAGCCACTCCTGCGCCTATATCCAAACATAATTAAGATGTTATTTTACTGGATCCTTCATTCTTGATTATTTCCAGAATTAATTGAACAAATATGAGCACATCATTTTCTAATGTCCACTTTTCCATACTTGCTTGGGTCAGATGGAATTTGTTGAGGTAGGTTTTCTATGGCCAGATGCCCTTTCTCGTGCCAACCCTCACTTGTTTCCACCATGACTAGACATGTTTCTATGGAAGATTGGAAACAAAGGACACTGCTTGCAGGATGATGACATTCATTTATAGCAATTACCCAACGTCAAGGCAAAGAGACAGTAACATATATACACTCATATATTCTTTTACTTGTTTCAGTCATTTGACTGTGGCCATGCTGGAGCACCACCTTTAGTTGAGCAAATCGACCCCAGGATTTATTCTTTGTAAGCTTAGGACTTATTCTTTTGGTCTCTTTTGCTGAACTGCTAAGCTATGGGGACATAAACACACCAACATTGGTTGTCAAGCGATGGTGGGGGGACAAACACAGACACACTGTAGTAGAAGACATTTACCTTAGGTACCTTGCAGTGGGACTGAATCCCAAACCTTGTGGTTGAGAAACAAACTTCTTATCACAACTGTGCCCATAAATTCTAGTAAAATAAAGGACTTTAAAATGAAGAAAGCAAAAGTGACATACCATGGTTTTTGTTGTTCTCCATAAACTCTTCATCCTCTTTATCTGCTTTCTTTGCGTACTTCTCAATGTTGTCATCTAGATATAGACTTTCATTTTCATCAAATACATTAAATAAAAGTGGAAACACTTTTGTATCTGTAAAGTTTGCTTTATCCTTCCGGCATATAACGAGAGGTCCAATTAATCCAGCATTTGTGTCTTTTGATGGATTAACAGCTGAATAGTATGCGTAATTAATGCAGTCTGGATCTCCTGGCCCAGGTCCAGAACTGTCTGGTACAACCCATGTATATGTGAAAGCGTGATTAGGCTGAACAGCATTTCCTGTGTTCTCTTCAGAGTCTGTGTATTTTGTACCTTCACTTGACTTGTTGTAAAGAACTCCATGAGCAAGAATTGAAGTAGGATATCTGGCTAAATTCTTAAAGACCACTTTTATGGTATCTCCCACTTCAGCTATTATTATAGGTCCAAGAATTCCAAGTGATTCTGGATGGTCCTGGGCTGTCAGGAAGCTGTCGTTTGTGTAAGCTCGGTAAACTGCTTTAATATATTTGCTTCCAATGAGAGAATCTGAAGATTTAACAAACACATGGCCTGGACTGCAATAAAGTAATAAAATAAAGCAAAGAAATAGATTTTAGAACACAAGAGAAATTATGGAGATGACAATAAAAGCAATTGAATATTTCAATATCAAAAATTGATCAGCTTATTAATCTTGTTATTATTTATGGAAATAATTGTATGAATATTTTGATAAAGCAATGATACAGATCAAAGTTAAATTTATCAACATAATAATGGTATAAATTACGATAAAATAGAATAACTAACATGATAGACATATTAATAACAATATAGGAGTGATATAAATTAAATCATTAATAAGTATTTCAATTGTCTGAAATTACAATATTTACAATAGATGGGTATAGAATAACATACGATAAAACATTAAACCATGATCTTATCTGTGGTTTGATATGAACTCTGTGTAAAATAATGATTGGTCATTTGTTGTAAGAAGCCCAAAGCAAGCATGGCTGCATGATTAAAAAGTTCACTTCACAACCATGTAGGGTTAGAGTTAGGGTTAAGGTTAGTGCTGCACTTTTGGGCAAATCTTTTTCTATCATAGACTCAGGCTGACCAAAGCCTTAAATGCCTTTCATTTAAGGCTTTGGTCTTTCATTTGGTAAATGAAAACTGATGAATGATGAAATATGTTGTGTGTGTGTGTGTGTGTGTGTGCATGCATCAGATGTTGAAAGACTAAAATAAGAAGGATAAGCACTGGTCTCCTTTTCAGTAAGACACCTGTGCTTGTCCCTCTAGATTATTTTAGACTTTCAACAACATCCAGCATATAATCACCTTCTCCTTTCAAATGCTACCTATTTAATAGTGGGAGCTTTTATATTTTTGCTCTCCCTGTTCTTCTATCTTGCAATGTTACTTGGCTACCTCACTAGTGTCAGTAGCACAAAAAAAAAAAAAGTACCCAGTACACTCTGTAAAGTGGGTGGCATTAGGAAGAACATTCTGTTATAGAAACCAAGTCAAAGCTGACACTGGAGCCTGATGTGGCCTTGCAACTTGTGGATGTTCAATAATGGATGATAATATCAGTTTGGGATTGAAAAATTAGTGCTTTGATCAAAAATCCCTTATAGTATACTATTCTGTAGTTTTGCAACCCTTTAGACTTGACTGACTTTACCTACATACTCTTAAGAGGTCGATAAGATAAGTAACTGACAAAGTACTGAGGCTGACATAGTCAACTAACTCCAGTATGGTTGCAGTAATAATAAAGAGAGGAGTCATGTAGAAAACATCCCTGAGTATGTGGAAATATTGGTTTCAAAATTTTGCACAAGGCCAGCAAGTTTGGAGGAGTGGGTTAGTCGATTACATCGAACCCCAGCACTCAACTAGTACTTATTTTATTGACCCCAAAAGGATGAAAAGCAAAGTCAACCTTGGACAAATTTCAGCTAAGAGCATAATGACAAATGAAATTCCACTAAGCACTTTGCCTGGCATGCTATCGATTCTGCCTGCTCGCTACCTTCAATATGTGGAACTAATATTGGTAAGAAAACTGGAGTTGTCTTTATTTATTTGCATGACACCTTGGGTAAGTGTCTATTATAGCTATTACTGTGCCTGGTTTATTTTCATTTTGACATGTTGGAAAGAAGAGTATCTTGGATATCTTTTATCTTTTACTTCCTTCAGTCATTGGGCTGCAGCTATGCTGGGGCACCACCTTGAAGAGTTTTAGTTGAACACCCAGCACTTATTTTTTAAAACCTGGTACTTATTTTATTGATCTCTTTTACTAAAGTACTAAGTCACAGGGACATAAACAAATCAACACTGATTGTCAAGCAGTGTGGAGGTGGTAATGGAACAAATACACAAAGACACACACACACATAGATATATACATAGCCTTCTGGCTTGTCAGTGCTCAGTCAAATTGTCCAGCATGGAAAGCGGACGTTAAACGATGATGATGATGATGATGGGCTTCTTGCAGTTTCCTTCTACCAAATCCCTTCACAAGCTTTTGGTCAGCCTGGAGCTATAGTAGAAGACACTTGCTCAAGACACAACACATGTATATGTGTATACATATGCATTAACATTGTCTTTCCTTATTATTTAAAATTATTTTGTAAATACTCATTCCATTAAAAATAGTAAAGCAACTTGACTATTGTTTTCTGACAGATGGCATTCTCGAGTAATTTCTCAGGATTACAATCTGTATGGTATGCTAATTCACATGGCTATTCATATACAATATTCTACATTGTCTTAGTGATTTTGCTGTCATTATTTCTACAGGAACAGTGAAGTATGTTTTCCTGAAGAGATTTGATCTGATGACATAGAAACTTGTCCAGAGTTGTCAATCCGTACTTGATGAAATAATTAAAACAATATTGGTCATTGACTAATATTGTCTTTTGTTCCCAGTTTTAGAAATAGTAACAGTAACTTAACTATGGGCTTTTTTCTTTCATGCAGATTGTGATCTGAGTAATTCCACTCAGTAATTCATTGTCTAAAATTCATGCACACGCACACACACACACACACACACATACACACACACACGTTAAAATATTTTATCTTTGAAGTGAAATCATAGCTGTGGCCAGTGCTGGTGACATACAAGTGCCAGTGACACATAAAAGACACCCAGTACACTCTGTGGAGTTGTTGACATTAGAAAGGGCATCCAGCTATAGAAACCAAACTAAATCAGAGTGAAGCCTGGTGCAGCTCTCTGGCTTAGCAGCTCCAGTCAAACCTTCTTATCTATGCCCGCATGGAAAACAGATTTTAAATGATGATAATGATGAAGAGAGTTCATCCTTGTGATGGCTGTGTGATTAAGAAGTCCATTTTGCATATATGAAGTTTGGGATTTGATCTCACAATGCAGTACTTCAAGCAAATCTCTTCTTCCATAGCTTCAGTCTGACCAAATCCTTTGAGTAAAATTTGGTTGACAGAAACTGATGAAACTTGTTGTGTGTGTTGCAGTTTTTATTTATTTTGTAGTATCATTATCACCATCTTTCAATGTCCATGTTTCATGCTTGACCGGGTTTGGATGATTTGACAGGATTCAAAGAGAATGTTCCATAAGAGTATGAAGGGATATGTTAAGAAATGGGGAAGACATGACTGTAGCAAGTCATGGTGAGAGAAACTGGAGTGGCTGGGAGGGAGGTAAGGCAGATATGTGAGGACATGGAGAGTGTTCAGATAGGCACATGCGAGAGAGAGAGTGGAGGGGACTGCAGTGGGTGAGGCATGTTAGGGAGACCAGAGAGGAAGGGCTTACAGCAGGTGTTGAGAAGATGGGGGAGTTTTGACAGAGGTCAGATAGTGTGTGTATGTGAGACATGCATGTGTGTGTGGATGGCCATGATTTCACTTAACATCTTGACATGTCATCTCAAGCACAACAAACTTCCAGAAGTCTTCGTTACTTGTCGTCATCTCTGTGAAGCTGAACATCTGAAAATCATTTCTCACCACTTTATTCCATGTCTTCCTGGTTCTACCTCTACCACAGGTTCCCTCCACAATTAGAGATCAGCACTTCTTTATGCAGCTGTCTTCATCATTATGCATCACATGACCATACCAGCACAGTATTCTCTCTTGCCTCTTATACCTAAATTTTCTCTTAAACCATTTACACTCTGTCATACCTGCACTCTGACTTTGCACATCCAGTGGAGCATGCTGGATTCATTTCTTTCAAGCCTTCACACGTCCTCTGCAGTTACAGCCCATATTTCACTGCCATGTAGCAAAGCTGTATATACACAGGTATCATACAATCTGACTTTCACTCTGAGGGAGAGGTCCTTTATAACAAAGGTAGTAGCTCTCTAAACTTTGCCCTGCTTGTTCTTATTCAAGCAACTACAGATTCAGAGTATCCTCCTCCACTACTAACTTGGTTGCCTAGGTAACAAAGGCTATCTACTACTTCTAAGGATCACCCTGGACATTTGAGGAAGTCTACTTTCTGTACATTATTAGTGTTTATTGTATCTGCACATCTTCTACACACAAAGACTACTTTCTTTGTTAACTTTCCTATGACACTGTTGCCCCTCTTATGTATCTATAGCTTGCATTAGGTACACCCTATAGAATTTCTACCTATGCCTTTTCTGCATATCAGACAGGGCTATCTCCCTGAAGGGATTAGTAATTTGTCTGTTTTCCTATTTACTAGGACTTTGGTCTTTACTAAATTAACTCTAAGGCCCTTTGATTCCACACCTGAGATTTCTTCTTCAGTTCTGGTAGTGATTCAGCTATAAGAACAAGATCATTGGCATAGAGGAGTTCCCAAAGGCAGCCAATCTTGAATTCCTCTGTTATGGCCTGGAGGACTATGATAAACAAGAGAAGGCTGAGAACTGATCCTTGGCGAACTCCTACCTGTACACTAAATTCGTTATATTCATTGCTGAGTTTCACCTTACTGATAGCACCCCTGTACATGGCTTGTACAGCTCTCACCAACCACTCATTTATCCCTAGCATTGCCCACCAGATAAGAGAGGCTTTCTCCATGTCGACAAAAACCAAGTACAGAGCTTTATTTTTGGTTAAATACTTCTCCTGCAGTTGCCTTACCAGGAAGGTAGCATCAGTAGTGCTTCTCCTTGGCACAAAACCAAATTGAATTGCATCTAGGCTAACTCTCCTCCTGATTAGTTGAGCTATGACCCTTTCTGTAACTTTCATCACCTGGTCCAGCAATTTGATACCTCAGTAACTATTTCTGTCTAAGGTATCACCTTTACCTTTGTAGCAGCTGACTAAATGCTGCTGCACCAGTTGTTGGGTATGACTCTCTCATAAACAATCTGGTTAACTATACATGAGACGAGATCTGCTAGATATCTTATGCATCTCAGTGGTGATTCCTGATGGGCTGGGGGCTTTCCCTGTTTTCATATCCTAAATTGCTTTATTTACCAAGCTACTGTTGATTCTGATAGCTGGTTCCTCAGTTGGGTCTACATTAGACAGACTCTCCTTCTCTCATGCATTCTATACATTTAGCAGCCTTATATATATATATATATATCATCATCATCATCCTCATCATCATCATTTAACGTCCGCTTTCCATGCTAGCATGGGTTGGATGATTTGACTGAGGACCGGTGGACCAAGTGGCTACACCAGGGTCCAATCTGATTTGGTAGAGTTGCTACAGCTGGATGCCCTTCCTAACGCC
>NC_068982.1:105178325-105180825 GCF_001194135.2 Octopus bimaculoides
TATATATATATATATATATATATATATATATATAATCTGATGTGACAGTACATGAAGTAGTGGCTAGTATATTTGGCTTATGGCCGTGAGGTTGTGTATTCTATTCCTGGATCAAGCATGCAGTGTGTCCTTTCATGTTGGTCCAGTCCATCAGTTGTAATGCTGGTGCAGCCTTCTCCCCACCCCCAGGACTGTCACAGCATGGGTGAGCAGGCTAAGGGGTGACTTCAGCTTGCAACTACATGGGTACCTAAAACAATTAGGGTAAGTATGGCTCATGTGTTACCAAGCATATGTCATGTCTGGCTATCTGATAAGATTGACATTTATGAGATGGAAAAGCTGTTTCATATATAATACTCTTTGGAATGTCAAGATAGAATGAAGCAAAGAAAATTAATGTGAACAAAGTTGGTTGAAATGGTAACCAAATCAAAGTTGAAACAAAAAGCAAAAAATTCTTATTGTAAAACACATTCGATTTGATGCATTTGACATTGCAGGATAAACAGCTGTTAATGGTGTAGGTGAAACTATTAGATGGATTAAGAACATGAAATATTTTATGAATAATTTATCTAACTAATAGTTTTTCACTTACAGTATTATTACTAGTGGTTATAAATCATTCAACACTAACTGTGAATGTATAAGTATGACCATTAGCATTGTTTTGTATTGTTTTGACTTTAGTTTGGTGACCATTTTAAGACTTTGCCTTCCATGGGAGTCACCAATGACTCCCCATGCTATATTCTTAATATACCATGAAAATCATTTGTGACTCTCAACAGTTATGTGTTCTTATGGAACCTTCCATTTCTGTGGTTCATATGACATTATTCAAATTTTAGGAAATGTACTGGTGCTGGTGGCACATAAAAAATACCATCCGAATGTGGCTGATGCCAGTGCCGCCTGACTGGCTCCCATGCTGTTGGCACATAAAAAGCACCCACTACACTCTCGGACTGGATGGCATTAGGAAGGGCATCCAGCTGTAGAAACATTGCCAGATCAGATTGGAGCCTGGTGCGGCCTCCTAGCTTGCCAGTCCCCAGTCAAACTGTCCAACCCATGCCAGCATGGAAAACGGACGTTAAACTATGCTGCTGCTGATGATGATGATGTACAGAACACATTTCTTTGAGTTTCTCGGATGATTTTTAATTGGACTCAAAAGGGGCTGAGACAGGACCTGGTAAGGAGGATGCAAGTTACTGTCATCTTCATCACTGGAGCAGTGAAGGTGCATGGTTTAATGGTTGGGGTATGTGGCTCATGATTGTAAGGTCATGAGTTCAATTCCTGGCAGTGTTGTGTCCTTGAGCAAGACACTTCATTTCGCATTACTCCAGTCTACTCAGCAGGCAAAAGTGAGTAGTACCTGTATTTCAAAGGGCCAGCCTTGTCACATTCTGTGTTACACTGAATCTCCCTGAGAACTATGTTAAAGGTATGCATGTCCGTGGAGTATTCAGCCACTTGCATCCTAATTTCACAAGCAGGCTGTTCTGTTGGTTGGATCAACTGGAACCCTCATCATCATAATCGATGGAGCACCATTATTGGAGTGCTGCCTTCCATAAAATAATTTTTGTGAAAAAGAAACCATTAAGGTTTATAATCTGAAATATTATCTATAGAAAGAAAATCATAAATAAATGGAAAAAGTCCATCAATGGAGGTATAATAGACATTTTAACATTTTATCATGTATCACTGGTGACTCTTACAGTACAGAATGAACATAATACTCACAGGGGTTACTGGTGATATTTGTCTTATAAATCAAAGTGGTAGTTTATATACTGAACTGGAGCATATATATATTTAAAAAGTTTTAAAATTCCATAATTTATAACTAAATGAGACTGCTGGTGCAAAAAAATAATATGGTGTAAAATAGGCTTGGTAGGCAAAATATTAAAAGATTTCATTCACAGTTCCTTTATTCTTACTTGATATTCTGAAAAGAATCGGTGCAGATATGACTGTGTGGTTTGGAAGGTTGTTACTCAACCACATGGTTCTAGGTTCAGTTCCACTGTATAGCACTTTGAGCAAGTGTCTTCTGCTATAGCTTTGGGCTGACTGAAGCCTTGTGACTGAATTTGGTAGGTGGAAGTTCCAGTTGTGGATGTGTGGTAAGAAGCTTACTTCACTAACCACATAGTCCTGGCACCTTGAGAAAGTATCTTTTACTGTAGCCTTGGGGCTGACTAAAGTCTTGTGAACGGATTTGGTAGACGGAAACTGAAAGAAGCCCATCATATATATATATATATTTATACACACATACACACACATGTAAATATTTATGTTTGTGTCTGTGTTTATCCCCCCCCCCCATCGCTTGACAACCAATGTTGATGTATTTACGTCCCTGTAACTTAGTGGTTTGGCAAAAGAGACCGATAGAATAAGTACTAGGCTTACAAAGAGTAACTCCTGGTGTTGATTTGTTTCACTAAAAACCCTTAAGGTGGTGCTCCTGCTT
>NC_068982.1:105185346-105198990 GCF_001194135.2 Octopus bimaculoides
TTCAATTCCCAGACCAGGCGTTGTGAGTGTTTATTGAGCGAAAACACCTAAAGGTCCACGAGGCTCCGGCAGGGGATGATGGCGAACCCTGCTGTACTCTTTCACCACAACTTTGTCTCACTCTTACTTCCTGTTTCTGTTGTACCTGTAATTCAAAGGGCCAGCCTTGTCACACTGTGTCATGCTGAATATCCCCGAGAACTACGTTAAGGGTACACGTGTCTGTGGAGTGCTCAGCCACTTGCACGTTAATTTCACGAGCAGGCTGTTCCGTTGGTCGGATCAACTGGAACCCTCGACGTCGTAAGCGACAGAGTGCCAACAACACAACAACAATATATGCAAACACATTGCATGTTTGTACATATGCAAATATTTTACATGACTATTGTGTACTTTTCATTGAGCTCTTTATTTTCAAGGTACTGAAAATTATGGCTCTTGCTAGTTACAAAGTTAATATGGATTACATCATCTGAAGATATCCATTGTCACCGTTGTCATCACCACTGCTGTCGCCAACACCATCGCTGTCATTTAATGTTCAAATTCCATGCTGACATGAGTTGGAGAGTTTGGCAGTCTTACAAATCAGAGGACTGCCTTATGCACCAATGTCTTCTTTAACATGGTTTCTACAACTGGATGCTCTTTCTAATATCAACCACTTTACAGGGTGCATTGGGTACTTTTTTGTGATACCAGCACTAGTGATAATTGTCTTGTAATTTGTAAGACTAAGGCCCTAAAATGGCCCTTATAACTAAAGGAAAACAGAAGAGAGAGTGGATAATGATACTGGGTGGAGAGATAAGAGAGTGCTAGGTAAGCGGATGGGCTGGGTTGTAAGGCAGGGAGCAGAAGAGAGGGAAGGAATTAGTGATAGGGTAGAGAAACAGGGAGGGATAGAGATGAAAATGTGATGGGGTAGGTTCTTTTGTTTTTTATGTTTGGAGAATTTCTCTTCACAGACTTATTCTATATTACTGAAACCAGTGATCCTTGACTTGATGTTGTTAATGTTTTGCTTAAACTGTGCAGGTTAACATCTTCAGGAAATACATGCATAGGGAGGAGATTCCAGAGAACCAATGTTTTGGAGTGGAAGGACTTAGAATAGGAGTTTGTGGTTGGGTCCAGGTGAGAACTAATCACAGCAGAGATGATAAAAGGTAGATAAACAAGTGGGTTGAGAGTACTTGGATAGAGGAGTTACAAATCCATCCAGCTCCAAGGAACAGAAGCTGATATAGAATCACTATAGAGGCTATTATTGTAATTATCAATTATAAAACATTTCTTAGGTTTATTTACCTTGGAAGGATAAAAGAATAGACAAGACATAGTATGGTAATAAATTAAATACTGTAACCAGAACAACTGCAGCATTGGGAGTGATCTTCATTCAACCTAAATACAATGGAAGCATGCTGAATCAAGCATTCAGACAGCATTTCTACTTGTGGTCATTCTGTCTTTATTGTAAAGCAAACAAGGTGAGAAAAACAAAATGGAATTGGATATTTGTTAAAAGAGATTTAAGAATGACAGTAACTCTGCTGGTTATTGATGCCTCCTAATAAAATCATAGGTCATAAATATAACAACTTAAAGAAATAGAGTTTAAACTCTATCACAGGATGTTTCCAGGAATAACATTTACTTACCAGGATTTACAGCTGTCATTTCTAGTGTTTGTAGCATTCCTGGGAGTACGCTGAAAGTGTCTTTATGGTTTTGATGAACAGTGAAAGTATTTCCATGGAAATAAACAGTGTGCAAATCAACTTCGTTGCCAAGAGCCATGATATGCCAGCTGACTTTATCATTCATGCACATTTCTGGTTCATAAAGATTCCCATAAAGGTAGCCATTGATACCTACAAAAGATAAGAGGAATTTTTATTTATTATATTTGTAGATCAGTCCATTAAGTGTCTTATAGTGCATAGTTGTGTTCCTCTATACTCACAGTTTAAATTATAACAATTTTGCTGTACTGTACATACAGTTCTGGTTACTTTTTCTGATTAGATGTAGTGCACCTGAGCACTGAATACAATGAGTTCATTATTATTATTATTATTATTATTATTATTATTATTATCATCATCATTATTATTATTTAAGGTGACAAACTGGCAGAACTGTTAATACACGGGACATAATGCGTAGCAGCATTTCATCCATCTTCATGTTCTGAGTTCAAATCCTGTCGAGGTTGACTTTGCCTTTCATCCTTTCAGGGTTGATAAATTAAGTACCAGTGGAACATTGGGGTCGATGTAATTGACTAGTCCCCTCAGCCAAAATTTCAGGCCTTGTGCCTTTAGTAGAAAGGATTATTATAATTACTATCCCTCAAACATTCAGTATACTTCACCTTTATAAATGTTGTTTTGCTTTCAGAAGGAAGAAATCAGTTACCATTTGTTTATAATTAGCATTGTTATACTATTAAATATTGTGTATGTATGGATGTGTTTGTTCTACATATTTGTTATTTATTTTTCAAGTCTTCCCTATAATGTTGAAATTCTTTTTATTTTTTTCTCTGGTTGAATATGAAGGAAAAGTTAAATTGTGAGAGGTATCAAAAGCAACAAACAATAACAAATATCAGATCCTAGTCAATATAACAAATCTCAGTAAGGTGGTGAGCTGGCAGAATCATTAGCACGCCAGGCAAGATTCTTAGCAGCATTTAGTCCGTCTTTAAGTTCTGAGTTCTAATTTCACTGAGGTTGAATATACCTTTCATCCTTTTGGATTCAATAAAATAAGCACCAGTTGAGCACTGGGGTTGATGTAATCGACTTGCCCTCTCCCTTGAAATAGCTGGCTTTGTGCCAACATTTGAAACCAATATAATAAACCTCAGTTAAACTGCTAATCATTTGTTTAGATGTCATTTCAGACTTTTCTCAGTCTGCTTCCTGGCCACAAAGTTTCCATTATGTCTCATTGGAGCGACAGTGTGGTTATTTAACTCTAGATCAGATCTGATCCAACAGACTTATGACCAAAAATATTCCTGTTATGACAATCCTGTCTTCCATTCAGACAAGGAGAGTTCTGGTGGCTCAATAGTCGATCAAAGGAATATCTTGGCAGTCGCTCGACCTGCTAGAAATAGCAACCAACGACACCTTACTGTCACGAAATAAAGAAGATAAATTGGACATGGTTTTTATTTGTTTATTTTTATGCAGCAGCTGGAATGGAATATAAGATGAAAACCTCAGTTCACCGTGTTTCAAAAGCATTGGCTAGTGTATATAAAGGGAAACAACTCTGTTGCTATGATCAAGTAATAAGTATTAACGATATATATATACAAGGTATTGGGATTTGATGGTGAAAGGTACCTGTAATAGTAATAAACCTTGAAAGATTTGGATAGAGAAGTTAGGACATGTATTGAAATATTAGGCTAATTTTTTTAGGATGACATGAGATCAGCTTGTAAAGAGAGATACTTTACTGTCAGCATGTGAAAAACATCATCGTTCTAACTTCCACTTCTCCATGATTGCAAGGATCGCACGAAATTTGTTGAGGAAGATTTTCTACGGCCACATGCCCTTCCTGTCGCTAACCCTCACTTATTTCCAAGCAAGTTATGGCCAGACATGTTTTTTGCTGAATATTGGAAATGAACGACACTATTTGTATAACAGTGAAATTCATTTACAATTATTATGTAAGGACAAGGAGACACACACGCGTGCATGCCCCCCACCACGCACGACAGGGTTCTTTCAATTTTTATCCATCAAATCCACTCACAAGATTTCGGTCAGCCTAGAGCCATGGTAGAAGACACTTTACCAAGGTGTTACACAGTGGGACTGAACCCCGAACCATACTGTTGGGAAGCAAACTTCTTAACCACACAGCCATGTTTGCACCTCAAAACATATTAAAATGTCAGTGTTGGTAGTTGTTTTTCTTTCTTTTTATCATTCTTCAAGAATTCTCTCTCATTTCTCATTATGATCCCACCAAGTTGCTTCATCAAACACATTCTTACTTTAAGAACTAACACCTGTATTTCACCTCATCTTTATCATTCACCTGGTATTTATTTAATCACCCATGGGAAGATAAAGAACCTGAAGATCCGAATATGTCATTAACTTACCTTAATCTTTTCACTGTGGAAAACAGATATATTTAAATAATAATTTAATTTCTCTTCACTGCAGAAAGCAGTTTTATGTACCAATCCATCTCTTTTGGGGGAATGTCATGCTTGAAACTATTTATTGTTGAGATATGCCAAGTTTATTGAGACAACATGACTTGCAGAAAATACCAATTCTATTTTTGGTAGATATTTACCATCATTACAGGAATAACCCATGAAATGGGTCAAAACAATTGTAGTGATTAATAGATATTCTCATATCTTCCATCTTCTGTGTCTCTTCGGCAAAAGAGACTGATAGAATAAGTACAAGGCCTAAAAAAAATAAGTACTGGGGTCAACTCATTTGACTAAACCTTTCAAGGTGGTGCCCTAGCATGGCTGCAGTCTAATGACTGAAACAAGGAAAAGATAAAAAAATAAAATGTAATCCACTTGAGTACCTACCATGCATCAAATTTGATTCCATAAAATCTTCATCCTCTACATCAACAGAATCAGGATTTATAGCATACTTTTCAATGTTCTTTTTCAAGTACCAAGAATTGTTTTCGTCAGTCACCGTAAACATGAGAAAGAACTCTTTATCTACGTTTTTCTGAAAAGGGAGAAAATAAATGAAAAGATGATAAAATAACAAAATCAAAATTACGTCCAGTGTTATCTTTTATCTTTTACTTGTTTCAGTTATAAGACTGTGACCATGCTGGGGCACCGTCTTGAAGAACTTTTGGTCGAATGAAATGAACCCAGTATTTTCTTTTCTAAGCCTAATATTTATTCTATTAATCTCGTTTGACAAACTGCTAAGTTATGGGGATGTAAACAAACCAACACCAGTTGTGAAGTGGTGTGGGAAACAAAGACACACACACACACACACACACACATATGAGGAGCTTCTTTCAGTTTCTGTCTATCAAAACCACTTATAAGGCTTTGGTTAGCCCAAGGCTATAGTAGAAAATACTTACCCAAGGTGCCACACAGTGGGACTGAACCCAGACCTATGTGGTTGGAAGGCAAGATTCTTACAACACAGCCATGTGAATAAAGGTTTCTGTGTTTCTGTAAGGCAAATAAAGGCATTTCATCTGTCTTTATGTTTTGAATTCAAATTCCACCATGGTTAACCCCTTTCAGGGTTGATGTAATAAGAACCAGTCAAGTAAAGGGGTTGATGTAATCAATTAGCCCCCTCCCTCCAAATTTCAGGCCATGTGCCTAAAGTAGAAAGGATTATTATTATTATTAATGTGGCAAGCAAGCAAAATCATTAGTACACCAGACAAAATGAATAATCTGGTACAGAGAGATAACAAGATGGTGAGAGTAGGATACTATGCTAAGAGAAGTAAAACTGAGTGAAGAGGAATGAACAGGCAGAAGGAAGTGATACTTGAGAAGTTAGCAATTAGTGATGGGGAAACCAAAAGCTAATAATGAAAGACAACAACAGAATTGAACAATGAAGAAAAAATGATGGGAAAAGCAGAAAAATGACAAAATGAAAAAATGAAAAAATTTAAAGATGACAAGAAGCTGAGATAGTGTGAAAGGTTTTAATAGATTACATGAACAGTGAGGAGGCCCTTGGAAATCCTCATTTGAAAATCCCAGCTAATTTTTTTTTGTGTGTGTCTACCATTATGTTTTGAGTTCAAATACCACCAAAGTCAACTTTACCTTTCACTCTTTTGGGGTTGGTGAAAGAAGTACCAGTTGAGCACTGGAGCCAATGCAGTCAACTTCTGTCTCCCCTCAGAATTGTTGGCTTAGTTCCAAAATTAGAAATTATTATTATTATTATTAGAGGTGCTATCTCCTACAAAGAGAACAGAGAACAGGATTGCAGGGGCATGAAGAGAACACAAAGTACGCAAGTCCAGAGCCAACTCCTTTCTTTCAGTCCCAACAGAGCCTTCCAAACATGGATCAGACTGATTGGCTACAACTGGATACACTGTATCCTGTCTTTTTTTCTGTGTGATGTCCTTGTGAACATCAACAATGACAGGCTAACTAATAATAATAATAATAATCATCATCATTATTGTTTAACGTCTGCTTTCCATGCTGGCATGGGTTGGACAGTTTGACTGAGGACTGGCAAGCCAGGAGGCTGAACCAGGGTCCAATCTGATCTGCCCTTCCTAACACCAACCACTCTGAAAGTGCAGTGGGTGCTTTTTATGTGTCACCGATAATAATAATAATAATAATAATAATAATAATAATAATAATCCTTTATACTATAGGCACAAGGCTTTAAATTTGTGGGGAGGGGTTAAGTCAATTACATCGACTCCAGTACTCAGCTGGTACTTAATTTATCAACCCCGAAAGATGAAAGGCAGAGTCGACCTCGGCAGAACTTGAACTCAGAACATAGCAACGGGAAAAATACTGCTAAGCATTTCACCTAGCATGCTAATGATTCTACCAGCTCACCACCTTAATAATGATAATAATAATAATGATAATGATGATTTCATTTAATTGCCACCAGGGCAAAGGATGAGGGGGACAATGCAAAACAGATACAAAATGTGAGGGTTTGCATATAATGAAATGATAAAATAAATAAATAAATAAATAAAATAATAAAAAAAAGGTGTAAGTATACACTGTATACTATGAAAAGGAAGAGAAGTATACATAGTATACAAAGGTTAACAAAAAAAGTGGAGGGTGATAGATGGTTCTAATACCCTTTTAAAATTAAAAAAAAATTTTTAATTTAAATTTTATTTTTATACAACATAATATTACATGGGCTTTTGCTACACTTTGATTATAAACGTTTTCCCTCTGAGTCCTTAATGTTTTCCTAGATCCCAGTATAGTGTCCTAAGTTTCATAGCGTACTGAAAATAACGACAAGAGTTAATGTCACCCTACTCTACCTCTTTTATGGGCATTTGTTGTTGTTGTTGGCACTCCGTCGCTTATGATGTTGAAGGTTCCAGTTGATCCGATCAACAGAACAGCCTGCTCGTAAAATTAACGTGCAAGTGGCTGAGCACTCCACAGACACGTGTACCCTTAACGTAGTTCTCAGGGATATTCAGCGTGACACAGTGTGACAAGGCTGGCCCTTTGAATTACAGGTACAACAGAACCAGGAAGAAAGAGTGAGAGAAAGTTGTGGTGAAAGAGTACAGCAGGTTTCGCCACCATCCCCTGCCGGAGTTTCGTGGAGCTATAGGTGTTTTCACTCAATAAACACTCACAACGTCCGGTCTGGGAATCGAAATCGCAATCCTATGACCGCGAGTCTGCTGCCCTAACCACTGGGCCATTGCATCTCCACTATGGACATTTACTGCTATCTAATTGACTCTTTCTAGAGTTTATTTCTTTTTGTGGCAAGGGGTACTCATGACAGTAAGGAATTAAAGTTTGTTTCTTTTTGTGGTGAGGGGTATTCATGGCATTAAGAAATTAAGAAATAGTAAGAAATAAAGGAATAGGAGAAACATCTAGCAATATTTATTTATGATCAGCAGCCAGCTCTGAGCTGTCAACTCACAATGTTCTTTATTCTATGTAGCATTCTAGCCTTAGATCTTTTGTTGAAGAACCCCACTGTCCAAGATCTCCCTGAACACCAAGGGCAAGTGCCCTCACCAATTCCCTAATAATAATTATTATTATTAAGGTGGCCAGGTGGCAGAAACATTAGCATTCTGGAGAAAATGCTTCATGGTATTTCTTCCAGTTTCACATTGTGAGTTCAAATTCTGTTGAGGTCGACTTTCCTTTTGGAATTAATAAAATAAATACCAATTAAGCACTTGGTTGATGTCATTAACTAGACTCATTACCCTAAAATTCAGGCCTTGTGCCTATAGTAGAAAGGAGCATTGTTGTTGCTACCTCCACTGCCACTGCTGTCACCCTCACCACCACCACCACCATAATCATCAGTAATGGAGGAGTATAGAATACCAGTACCATATGCTGTGCAGAGTTAGACTTATCTTATGGTCCTAGTTTAAATTTTGCCATGGTCAAGTTTACTGGTCAGCTTTACCTTTACTTTTAATTAGATATGATATCTCCCTCAAGAAATTCATCATCATCATTATTTTGATGTCTACTTTTCCATGCATGCATGGGCCAGAAGAGAGTACATTGGAGCAAAATTTTCTATGGCTGGATGCCCTTCATGATACCAGCCTGCACTTGTTTCCAAAGTCCTACTGTATTGAATCACAAACATCCCAAACTTGGCCACATGAAGAACTGGGAACAAGCAACATTGTTTAAATCAGCCTTTTGTTTACTACTGTGGTATGATGTCAGCAACTGGGGAGCTGACCTCTGACCGGAACCGTGAACTGACCGGAATGGCGAGCTGACCAGAAGAGGAAGAAGGGCCGAGGGAGCCTCGATTGGGATTTCGTGCCCTTTTCGAACGGGGTTGTTGTGAGGAGAGGACGTGCCAAGCAATCGTCTAGGTGTTGGGAGAAGCAGCTGCTATTTCTAGTGTTCTTCGGGTCGGGGCGAGCCGCGAGGATCGGATACCGCAGGACAGACTCGTGCAAAGGAAGGAAAAACCGAGGTAAGCCAATTACTTATTCTCGCACGCATACACCACAACTACAAAGTGTGTACAATATGTCGAGACATATTAAGAAGATTGGATGTGCTTTTGCACTGTGAGGGTGACCCCCTTCGGTTATGAATGACCATGGGATAGTACCTAGAAAGTTACCCTCTGAGGCACAAGTCTGGGCAAGGTTATTTATGGAAGACCAGTAGTTGCTCATGCATACCAGCCTCCCTTCTGCACACCACCGATGTTATCCAAGGGAAAGACAAAGGCCAATACAGCTTGGTACCAGTGACGTTGCAACTCATTTCTACAGCTGAGTGAACTGGAGCAACGTGAAATAAAGTGTCTTGCTCAAAAACACAACACGCAGACTGGTCCAGGAATCAAACTCACAATCTCACAATCATAAGCTCAACACTCTAACCACTGAGCCATGCACCTTCAGTCTTTTGCACTAGACGGCAAGCAAATGACATCATTGTTGTTGTCGTCGTTGTCCATCTCTCCATCATTGTCATTGTCGCTGACCTCCTCCTCGACATCATCATCATTATCATCATCATCATCATTTAGCATCTGTTTTCCATGCCGGCATGGGTTAGGCAGTTTGACTGGAACTGGTAAGCCAGAGAGCTGTGCCAGGCTTCAGTCTGATTTGGTCTGGTTTCTATGGTTGGATGCTCTCCCTAATACCAACCACAGAGGCTTGCTGTTACTATTTACAACCAGTAAACACTCATGAAGATGAAAGGAAATACAAACACATATGCACACACACATACACGCACACACAGGCATGCGTGCGCATGTACAGACACGCGTGCGCATGCACAGACATGCGTGCACGCATACAGTGGGCTTCTTTTAGTTTCCATCTACAAAATCCACTCACAAGGCTTTGATCAGTATGGAGCTCTAGGAGGAAACACTTGCCCAATGTGCTATGCTGAACCCAAAACCTTGTGGTTGGTAAGTAAACTGTTTATCATAGTTTTGCTTATAAATTCTAGTAAAATAAAGGTCTTTAAAATGAAAACAAGAATGTCCAGTGGAAATGAAACCAAAACCACATGCTTGGGAAATGAACTTCTTAACCACGCAGCCATGCATACACTTTCAGAAGTATATGAGGGGGTGCTGACAAGTTCCTGGCTTTAAGGGTATCATGAAAGGCCTGGCTGGAGGCCCAACCTTCTAAGTTCTTTTACAGGGCTTAGAAAAACTGAAGGGCCACTGCAATAAGTGTGTGAATCTGAGAGAGGAATACGTTGAATAAAATCATAATTAACTGATTCTCCTATATTTTCTTTTACCCAAAGCCAGAAACTTTTCAGCACCTCTTGTATTATTGTTTCACTTCACAAACAAACATAAAATTTATTTTTTAAGCCATTATATAATGGGAAGAAGATCGACAATTTTATCATGGCTGACACAAACCAACATACTACCAAAGAAAATTTCTTTCTCATTAAAAAAGAAACATGGAGTGGCTGTGTGGTAAGTAGCTTGCTTACCAACCACATGGTCCCGGGTTCAGTCCCACTGCGTGGCATCTTGGGCAAGTGTCTTCTACTATAGCCTCGGGCCGACCAAAGCCTTGTGAGTGGATTTGGTAGACGGAAACTGAAAGAAGCCCGTCGTATATATGTATATGTATATATATATGTATGTGTGTTTGTGTGTCTGTGTTTGTCCCTCCAACATCGCTTGACAACCGATGCTGGTGTGTTTATGTCCCCGTAACTTAGCGGTTCGGCAAAAGAGACCGATAGAATAAATACTAGGCTTCCAAAGAATAAGTCCTGGGGTCGATTTGCTTGATTAAAGGTGGTGCTCCAGCATGGCCGCAGTGAAATGGCTGAAACAAGTAAAAGAAGAAAAAAAAGAAAAAAATGACAGTTCTCACCTGTTTTCTTTGGCTATTAAGACTACCTTTTTTGCATATAAGCAATGGCCCAACAAGGCCAGAGTATGTGTCTTTCATGGTGTTTACTTCTGATGCATACATCTTAGTTAAGCAGTCAGGATCTTTTTCAAGTGGTTCCATTTCTTTTGTTACATACCAGTAGTAAGTTTTCTGGCTATGTGGTTCAACAATACCTACAATAGAATAATGTTTTTAAGAAAGAAATATTTTAATGCTTAAACTTCTGCTTAGCAAATTAGATCAAATGAGAGTCAAGACTATTGAAAAGGTTGCAAAACGCAACGAAAATTTTAGGAAAATAAAAATAATAAGTGAAAATTTTAAAGGTGAGTGTGTTAAATTTTAAGGCACGATAAGAAAATGACTCTCCCCAGACACAACAGAATATGCTTCAACACACGGAATCACATAAAAAATCTTGCAAACCAAATCCAAAAACAAAATTAGATCAAATTTAATTGATTAATGTTCACATTAGTTATTCTACTGTATATGGTTATTCACCCACAATTTTTTTTTTTTTGTTACATTTACAACAAATTTTTTATTAATTTTTAGAAGAAAGCAAAATTCCCTAAAACTCCATGCCAACCATCCGTCATGTATGATTTCCTGCTGGAGATTAATTCCAGATTCCAGTCTATCACAAGTAACATTCCCAGAAGATCTGAAGGTAGGTGAACTGACACTACAAAAAAATTAAGTTTCCTGTCCAGAGAAACACATAGTAGTGACGGCTTGTATGAACTACCACCTAATAGATAAAAGCTGCTGAAGAGATTTAGTATCATTTGTTGACGAACTCAATGGAGAAACATACAACATCCTTAATAAAATTTTTACATGCTTTAAGTTTAGGATAATATGCCTAATAGTGGACATTTTAACTCTAAAATAAATTGAAAATTATCCTATTATAAAGATTTGGAAATTGAGATAACCAGAATGTGAGGATTGAAAAGAGACACTAGCACTACTAAATTTTATATAGTTTATAGATTATTTTCAATACTGTTAAAAAAATAAAGAAAACTAAAATTCTATATATACCTAAGGTAAACAGACAGAGCTGTGTTGGGCTGTGCAATGAAAATACATAATAAAAATAATACTATTAAGTTCTTACATAGGTGCAAGACCTCAAATGTAAGAGGTGTGTTGCTAGGGCATAATTGGTATTTTTTATTGATCCCTAAAGAATGAAAGGCAAAGATAATTTCAGCAGGATTGAACTTGGAGCACCAAGGAATGTAACTAAATATCACAAGAGATTTTGCTGATTCTGCTAATCAAATGTCTTTACAATAATATGTTCACTCAAATTCCTCTAACAATAACAACTTTCTTCATCCTTTGGCTTAGTGGTTAGGGTGTTGTACTTATGGTTGTAAAATCATGGTTTCAATTCCCAGTCCAGTGGTGTGTTGCATTCTTGAGCAAAACACTTCATTTCACATTGCTCTAGTTCACTCAGCTGTAAGTGGGTAACTTTGCAATGGGTTAATATACAAGGGTGAGATAGTGACTCTGGAAAATCCCTGAATGGAGGTTTCAAGAGACACATTTTGTGTTCAGGGTTTGAAAGAATGGATAATACAACTTGTACTGTGAATCCCAACTGGTCGGGATTGGTTGTTCAACCCCATTGAAGGTCAGTCAATCAAAGATCAGTTTCTTTACTGCATGATTAACCTATCCACTTACCAGTATTCAAAAACCTACCTGTGGAGTATATCCTGAGATGATACACTCAAGAACTTTCCAATTCTCAGTTTTACTATTATCAACCTTTCCCTTACTCCAGTGAAACTCACCACTCTATTTATAAACTATATACAAACCAAGATACCAGCATCATAAACTCCTTCTAGACATTTTTCCACACAATCTTTTACTTCTGCACTTATCTTTCCCTCACCACTTCCTTCCTATCTTGTTTCTGACATACTACATATGTCCACTCTCCTTCTGATCAATGCCTCCACAACTTCCTTGGTCTCCGTCATCATCCTTGTATTCTATACTGCAAGCCTTTTATATTCTAATCTCTGCAGGAGACACTTCTTTTAAAATAAGAACACACTAATTAATGTAGCCCTAGATGCACTCTGTCAAGAAAAATAAATGGATTATTTGACTTACAAATAACTGATCACTCATATTATACTGTGTAGTGAGGCTGCTGAAAAGTTTTGAATCATCTCACTTAGGTCCCTGCTTTAGAACCACAATCCAACTATATTGCCATAAAAGGCAAAGGCCAGCTACAAGAAATTAACTGTATTGCCTTAAATGGCATTAATGTTTATGTGAACATGATTTGACCAATCAGATTAGCTGGTGTATAACGAAATAAGTAGTAGACTTGAAAGTGAGTTTTGTGAATTTTCTCACCAAATAGTTCTGCTGAAGGTTCTAGAAGCTTGAGTGAATGTTATAAAATGTTGGGATATTGAACTGCTGAACAAGACAGCCTCAGGTGCTATACAGAACTCTGTTGGTCAGTCCTGTGTCAAGGTGTTCTCACTTTTTCTACTTCTTATTCTGTCTTTAATAATCATCAATGATTTTCTTATAAACAACTAAATTATTTTATGCAATGAAGACCTTTAGCTATCACAGTAACTATCTCTTGTATGATGTTTTATTCAAATAGTTGTTATATATATGTAAATGCATATGTTTTGAGTAATAAAAAATATGGAAACTTAGAAAAATATTAGTATGGTCATTTTTGCCTTCACACACAACCTTGTATAATATTTTGTACAACAATGAATCTATTAAGATCTATTAGAATGATGACCCAATAAAACGTTCTTGTTTTCAGGAGAGTGTGATACATTACTCTTTTACTTGTTTCAGTCTTTTGACTGCGGCCATGCTGGAGCACCGCCTTCAGTTGAGCAAATCGACCCCAGGACTTATTCTTTGGAAGTCTAGTACTTATTCTATTGGTCTCTTTTCCCGAACAAACGTAAACACACCACCATCAGTTGTCAA
>NC_068982.1:105199184-105201558 GCF_001194135.2 Octopus bimaculoides
ATATACACATATATACGACAAGCTTCTTTCAGTTTCCGTCTACCAAATCCACTCACAAGGCTTTGGTCGGCCTGAGGCTATAGTAGAAGACACTTGCCCAAGGTGCTACGCAGTGGGACTGAACCCGGAACCATGTGGTTGGTAAGCAAGCTACTTACCACACAGCCACTCCTGCGCCTATTAGATAAAATATTCATAGATATTCAATGTACCTGAGTGATTATGGCTGGAATGCTTTTTGGTCATGGGTCTGGTCAATAATTGCTGACCTGGGGCTAAACAACAATAGCAGTTGGATGGTTACAACTGGAATGCCTTTGATCACAGATTTGCCCAATCATGGCTGGCCTTCAGCTTAACAACAACAACAACTAAAACAATGCAGTAATGCCATCATTTATACAAAAATTATTTCTGAAATTATTAAAAAAACAAAACAAATTCAGTGTCACTTTACCCTTATCACCAGCTTGGTCAGTATAGAAAGCTCCTTCATCAAATTTGTTATAGTATACACCATAGGGATGAATGGAAAACTTATATGATGCTTTATTATAGAAAACAACTTTTATTATTTCTCCAACTTCAGCTCGAATCACAGGCCCTAAGGAACCCAAGTGTTTTTCATCTATTCCTCTTTGCTTCTGTTTTGTAAAACTTTTGTCAGTGTATTCATGATAGATAGCTTTCATGTATTTTCCACCAATTCTTTGTGCACCATTTTTAAAAAATACTTCTGAATCACTGGTGGGGGAAAAAAACAGAAAAGCAAAGCAAACAATACATTATGTTTTAAAAAAATTAATTACTGAATTTCAAACTGATTTTTTGGACAGTTTTATTAAATGCTCTCCACCTCTCTCCAATTTAGTTTTGATAGAGATATTTTAAAGTTATAAACAGGATGCACTGTCAAACTATATAAGAAGTTAGTCAGATGTGTTGAATAAGCATTGTATGCCCCTCCCCCACTGCCCCCACTGCATTTTAAAAAAATTCTTCAGATTCCTTTACTTCCAACAGTGGAAATTACGATTTTGTACATCCTCCAAAAAACAGCTTTTCAATATTTGATTTTCTCTTCTTTTTTTTGTTTTTGTTTGTTTGTTTGTTGAATGCCACTTTAAAAATATGAAGCTCAAGATTCTGAAAAAAAAAAATCTTTGTCAAAATTACAACTTTTAAAAAATTCTTTTTCCCCCTTCCTGACTTTTTGAATACTCAACAGAAATACAGAGAGCAAACAAACTTAATAATGGTTTGAGAATTATATTTAACCTATTCATAAATTGGATTACAAGTAGTAAGAATGATTAACATTTTTGGGAATTCCTTTAACTTTTAAATATATTTTGGCTGTAAGGTACTCTTCATGCTGGTTTGATACATAATGTTTTTGAGCAGCAATTTTCTTATTGATCAAATCCTTTCCCTCCAGACAAAATCCATGGAACATGAAGTGATGATAGTCAGTTCCCTCATACTGAGTCCATTCTCCAAGAATAAAAGATCTTTATTTATATATCATGAACTAACTTAATTTTTCCTCCAAATGGATTTTAAAAGTCAAATTTTCATTGAAACAATATTAGAAAAGTTGTACATATTGATAACAAGATGAAAAAAGGTGGCAAAACAAGACCAGAAGTTAGGTAAAGTAATGTATTGCAAAAAAAAAAAAAATCAAATAATGCAAACCTATGGATTCCTGCAAAAAAATACATAAATAAATAATTAAAAAAGGTGAGAAAAGATCCAATGATGCTTTGACTTGACGTAAGGAGATGAAGTTTTAGCGCGGACAAATCACTAAAAAATGAATGGTACTAAAACTCCAGAAGATCTGATGAAGTTTTGACTCAACAAATTTCTACATGTTCAATTTTAATTTATGCAAATAAAAACTATTGATGTTATTTCATATTTTTTTTTATATTGGTTTTTCAACATTAGAAACTTACTTTTGGTTGAAGGGCCAATAGTCTTCTGCAAGAGTTAGACTAAAAGTTTGCTCACAAAGCAACATTTTAGTTAGCAATCAATAGTGATAAATTGATTTAAAAAACAATTTTCTGAGAGAACTTGATCTTAACTCTACAAATTACCAAACTACTCACTAAATTCAAGAAAACAATTTAAAATGTTTGAAATATGAAACCCCAACATACATGATTTTGTGTTAAACAGGCACGGGAGTGGCTGTGTGGTAAGTAGCTTGCTTACCAACCACATGGTTCCGGGTTCAGTCCCACTGTGTGGCACCTTGGGCAAGTGTCTTCTACTTTCGCCTCAGGCCGGCCAAAGCCTTGTGAGTGGATTTGGTAGACGGAAACTGAAAGAAGCCCGTCGTATATATGTATATATATATATATGT
>NC_068982.1:105201568-105206092 GCF_001194135.2 Octopus bimaculoides
GTGTGTGTGTGTGTGTGTGTGTGTTTGTGTGCCTGTGTTTGTCCCCCTAGCATTGCTTGACAACCGATGCTGGTGTGTTTACGTCCCCGTAATCTAGCGGTTCGGCAAAAGAGACCGATAGAATAAGTACTAGGCTTCCAAAGAATAAGTCCTGGGGTCGATTTGCTTGACTAAAGGCGGTGCTCCAGCATGGCCGCAGTCAAATGACTGAAACAAGTAAAAGAGTAAAGAGTAAACAATCCACTTATCTCAGTTCAATTTCTGGTTGTCTTCAGTGCCTCTGTTCTTATATAGATAGATTTGTCAAAACCTTCATGTAAAAGGCAAGGTTTCAAAGTTCTTAACCACTGAGCCACCATCCTGCACAGTGAGAGCTAGCCAGTTTTTGAGGTTTATAAAATCACATTAATGATAGCAGCCATATTGTGCATCAATGTTAAATTTACTGATTTGGTTTTCAGTTAATGCTATACTAACAGCATCTTTTCATCTTATGAATTTTTAATGTGGTTCTTTGCATATGATGGAAACTTCTACTTAAATTCAAATTAATTTGAAACTCCAAAATCAAGTTAATTGAATTTTTCCTTTACAGTTAAGTGGAACTACTATTTTTAGCACTTTACCCAAGAATTTATTTTTTCTCTCTTTATTATATATTATGTAACTGAATATTTGGGACAGTTGATGTTTAATCTTTTGTCCAAAGTCTACTGATTCTTGTCTGTCTGCATATCCATTAGCTAAGTAAATAGGGATAAGGAATGTTTAATGTCAAGTCCGAAGACTTATTTCTCACTTTCTATTCTCTGCTGCTAGGTATGTGTGGCAAAGAGATTTTAAATGTTTACTGCATTTCAGTGCAGTATAGCACCAGTTATGAAATTATGAATTCCCAGAGTCATTAGTCTTATTCATTTAATCACAGCACTTTTGCATATGGGTTCTTTTTTTTTTTCTTTGGTATTAATGATCCTGGAGATAGTGAAATAGTGTCCAATGCATTTCCAGGCCCTCCTTGACTAAACACAAACAAAAACAAACAAAAACAAACAAACAAAACAAAACAAAAAAAGAAATAGAAGCAAAACTTCAAAAATAATTTTGATAATAAAGTACTGACCTGTCAGGTTCTGTGAGAGATCCACCATCATAGAGGTTCGTGCCATTTCTTGAGTAACTCCATTCTTCTTCTTCAGCCGCAATAAAATATTCTACAATCTTAGAATCGGTGCTAATGTTATTGGTCTTCTTACAGAACAATACTTCCATCATGGTTTCCATGCCACCTAAAATACAATATTTATTTTCATCAATTAAAATGTTAAGATCTTAGTCTATAATTTTCTAGTTTCAAACCCAATAATTTACTGGATTAAAAAAACAAAACAACAGGAAGAAAACATATATTTATAAAAAAAATAAATAAATAAATAAATAAAAGACAACTATATAATAGATCCCATACAGTGAAATCTAAGAAGTGGAGTGTGTGTGTGAGAGTGGAGAGCTTCTGCAAGAACCAACAGGGGGCTCCTTTGTTGGCTAAGTTCACTATGCAAGGGAGAGAGAAAGAGCTACAAGAAATCACAGTGTTGTGCTCTCTTGAATAAACTCATGCAGGTGAGGTCTTCATTGGTTTTGCTCTAAACCAATGAATTTGAAGGTATCACCTACTGCGATTAGGCAAGAATTAAAAGATACAATAAAAATAGAAGATATTTACCCACATAATGGTCATGTACATGACATTTGACTAGCCATGATCCTTCATCATTGATATGCATTGTTGCAACACTGAATTCAGCTGGGTACAAGTTAATGGAGTCTTTCCTTTGTACAGTAAAATAAAATGTTTTCTCAGCATAAAAATTTAACAATATTTAGAAATTAATTTGTTTTCAGAAAGAAAGAAGCATGAATTTGAAGGAATAAAAAAAATGGAATAAAATGAAAATTAAATGACTGCTTCTTAAGTAAACAGCTATCAATTATTTTAATTTTAAACATATTTTCTCCAGACATTATGTACAGCAAATTGAGACAGGAGAAAAGCAGAAGACTTGATTTTTGGACTTGAAACTAAGATATATCACTGAATGGACAATTTAGTTACCACTAACACAACATAGCATCTGTCATTCCATGTATGAAATGTTTCTGCTTTTTAACTGTAATAATTTGTCTGCAAAAGATAATTGCTCATCAGTCACTTAACACTAGCAGTAGAGACTATTCTGTGAATGTCCAACATAGTGAGGTGTTGTTATACATATGTTTTTTATCATTTACTTGTTTTAGTCTTTGGACTGCAGCCATGCTGGGTCACCACCTTTAAGGGTTTAGAGGGAAAATTAAACCCAGTATTTTTTAAAGCCTGATACTTATTCTATCACTTTCTTTTACTGAACCACTAAGTTACAGGGACATAAGCAAACCAACACTGACTGTCATGTATGTATGTATGTATGTATGTACGTTCGTATGTATGTATGTATGTATGTATGTATGTATGTATGTATTTGTGTGTGTATGTGTGTGTGTGTGCATGCATGTGTGTGTGTATGCATGCATATGTATGTATGTATGTTTGATGTGCATCCACAAATCTCCCATCTGTCAGACCCACTCACAAGACATTAGTTGGCCCAGAACTATAGTAGAAGATAATTGCCCAAGGTGCCATGCAGTGAGACTGATCCTAAAGCCAAATGTTTGCAAAGTGAGCTTCTAAATCACACAACCATATTAGCAGTAAATTCATGTTTTCTTCACACCTGCAGATGTTAGTGCCAACCTGGAGGTAAGTAATGAGACTATGAGACTCCAATAGCTAGAACTTAATGCATTCCTCTCATTGAGAAAGCTAGAATTTACTCAGGAAATGGTTTGTGATCAAAATTGAATCTGCCTCCCAGTTTTTGATGTTACATCTAAAGTGGAGGAAGACTTATAGCTAAGTGAATCAGTGCTGTTGAGATAAATTCAGACACTATAGCTGAAATCTTTCTAGGATGAGCCAATGCAGGTCTCTACATGGGCACAAGACCTGCTAGAAGTAGCAGCCAGATAATTGTTTCTAATTTAGACATGAGGCCAGTACTTTTGAAAAGAGGTCAGTTGACACCATTGACCACAGTATTTGACTAGTACTTTATTTTATTGACCTCAGATAGATAAAAGTTAACCTTGGTGGAATTTGAAACCAGAATATAAAGTGCTATACAAATACCACAAGGAACTTTTTCTGATGCTCTAATGACTCTGCCAACACAAAGCATTTAGTTTGGCACCATACTATTTCAGTACTTTTTGTAATAATAATTTGTAATATAGGGACAAAACTACAAAATGTAGTGGGAGAGGGATTAGTGAAATTGATCCCAGTAGTTGAACGGTACTCTATTTTACTGATCTTAGATAAATACAGGCAAAGTTGAACTCAGTCGCACAGATGAAGCAAACGAAACATGGCTTTCGTTTGACATTTTTATGATTCAACTAATCCAAATAAATATTCCTTAAATAGGCATGAAATATGAAATATTTGGAGAAGGGAAATCAGAGAAGAAAAAAGTTATCATATTCTCCAAGAGTATTAGCCATATAAGCGTAATAAAATAGCACTTACAAGTAATGACATCATGGTCATATCTTCCTGGGAGTTTAACACAACTCTATGGTGTTCATTTAAAATGTTAGCTTCTCATAAGTGTGAGTACATTTCAGTAACAATATTAGACCAGTGAAGGTGGAGCTCTCCTGCCCTGTAAAGCAATTCAGAAGGCCATTCCAATGCAAAAACCTACAACTTGATGGTCACCACAGCTGACTTAGTCCACTGAGTCACTGCACTAGACCTCCAAGTCTAAAGACTAGGATGAGATTGTGTGGGCTGATTCTCACTTCAAAACTATTCAGCACAAGCAGAAAGAAAAACTCAGAAGCATCATCATCTCATCTCATCTAGGTCGTCCCATAGGACACCCCCATAGGGGTTTCAGTTGCATATACTATAGGTGTCACAGGGCGCTGCTCCATGTGGTCCTGCAGTTTCCATCTAACAAGGAATATTAGGGTTTCATCCATTGTCTTGTATTCAAGATCCTCTGCATGACATTCTACTAGTTCAAAGCCAGGAATCTGATCTGTTAGGTTCTGCAGATAACTAAATCCACGCCCTGCTGCCGACGCTTCGATTTATTGTCGCTAAGGTTTTGTCTGTCTCCTACCCTTTGACCTGTCTGGCCTGGTAAAACCTGCTTGAAGATTTCTCTCCCTCCAGCATAGCTCTTCGGGAGCATACAGGCACTTCACTGCGACAAGGTACTTGTTGAATTGGCTGTTGACTACACAGTAATTCTTCTGCCCTTTAACAGGGATTTTTTTTTTCATCTCACAGGGTGTCCAACATTGACCCTCCTCACCAAGCAAGCTTGATGGGGTTGCCAGTTTAGTCGCCGACGACCCGACCATGCGACAGGTTGTAACCCAGAAGCATGCCACTTTTTACTGATTATATTT
>NC_068982.1:105206493-105220145 GCF_001194135.2 Octopus bimaculoides
AAAATATGAGTCCAGATGAATTATAAACACCAATTGACAAAGTATGCTATCAGTTCTATTGAAATCTATGTTCAAAGGATTGCTCTCAAGTTTCTGACATATAGCATCAATAGAGAGCTGAAAAGGTTTTGAAAAAAAAAATATAAACAAAACTATTATACACTTTCAACATTAAAAAAACTTTCAAACTTTGAACACAGCTAAATTGGTTTTATGGTTATCAAAAAAAAAAAAAAAGTGTTTATAACTGACATTACCAAAGGACAAATATAGAATTTATTAGTATTATAATTCAAAGAATAAATCTTTGAATTTGCAGATGCCATAATCCTGTTATTGTGCTTAAAGAATTCTAGAAAATCGATGACAAGTCAAAATTTAAGTAAAAGATCTCAAGAATCTGGAAAAAAGAATATATGTGTTGACAGTTATTAAGTAATAAATAGTAGACAGAGGTAAATGATGATGATAATGGTAATGAGGTGAATAAAAGAAAAGAGCTTAGAGGTGGGTGATGAATGAATATCTCTGAATTGCTTCTTAGTAATCTTGAAATTGGAGTGGTATCTATTATCACCTATTTTAGTTAGCTAGTATTTAGAATGAAGAATTTTATCTGTCAAGCAATAACTACATTGCTAAATGATCAGTTTGAAATCAGAACTTTTGAGAGAAAAGTAGCTCAATTCTTTATGCACCTCATTGATTGTCAGGTGAAACTGAGAACAGTAAGAAAGAAAATGGTTTTACCTGTGATGATTATATTCAAAGGAATGACCATTTACATTAAGCGTATGTATGTCCACTTCATTTCCCATTCCCATCAAATACCAAGTGACTTTGTCAGCAATACAAGCTTTCAAATTCAAGTTGCCATACATAAGGCCGTTTAGGGCATGCATTTTGTTGCTCTCCTGGAAATCTTCATCTTCTTGATCAACCTTATCAGTTAAAAAATTCTGAATGTTTTCTTCAAGGTACCAGCTTAAATTCTCATCCATAACTTTCATCAACAAATGCTGGGTGTTTTCAGGATTGTATGTTTTATCTGCATAGTAAGGTAAAAATAAAGCTGTGGTTAAGGTGTTACTGTTTTAAAGAGTAATTGAAGAGCATAATTGTTAAGAACTTAGGGAATTAGCATGTTTTTTTGTTTTTTTTTAAATCCAATGTGAGTTTGGTATAAATAATCAGAAGCTACTGGCTACTGCTGGCAAAGTTATTTGATGGAAGTTGTAAGTCAAAAGCAATTAAGAGAAGTAGATAATTGTAAGAAAAAGAGAGGTGGGGTGGGTGTAATCATAAGTATACTCCGTATGAACAATGGCTATAGCAGATTTGGATAAATATAGAATTTATTAGTATTATAATTCAAAGACTAAATCTTTGAATTCGCAGATGCCATAATCCTGTTAATTTTCTTGAGGCATTGTTAACTACAGTCATGTATTATAATTTCAAAACAGATTTTGTTTGACAAGACCCAATGGGGCCAAGGACTGTATCATGCTTCATTGTTTACTTTAGCAGACATGAGATTTCAATTGCCTCAAATAACAAGAATAGAGAAAAGGTGTATAGAGGTAATAAATAATAGACAGAGTGAAATGATGATGATAGTGATAAGGTGAATAAAGGAAAAGAGCTAGCTTAGAGGTGGGTGATGAATGGATACAGTAAATAGAATATAAGTCAAATGAGTGGATACAGTAAATAAGTCAAATGCACTGATTTACATTTTGAAAATATTGACTTTATACAGTGTACATTAGATAAGTTAGCATAGCAGAGATTATCCTTCTTCAAGAAATATTTATGGCAGAATTTTAATTCAGTATTGTAAGCTAAAGAAACACCAATTATATCAGTCATAGTTCTGCTACTCACAGTAGTGAACTATGTATATTCATGGTGCCTTGTAACTAGGTGGACTAGGCTATTTTTGAGTTATGTGCTTTGCCCATGGACATGGTGCAGCACTGATGGTAGGCTAAAAATTGTGGTATGTTTAAATCAGGCATGGGCAAGAAGTAGGCAGCATGTGACAGCTCATCATTAGGTGGGTATGCCATTCAGAAAGTTCTGTGGGCTGCAGTTTGCATAATGGTGTTAGCTTAGTGGTAGAGTTAGTGTGTTTGTCAGTAGCCAGAGTAATGATGCTAAAATCCAGAGTTGAGTTGAAAGAAGAAAATAGTAACTTTCAGGAATATGTAGATGAACATAAGCAATAGTGGTTAAAGTAGAGATAAGATATAAAATATAGAAGAGGTTAGGAAATGTCTCAAGAGAATTGCTAATTTCTTCTTTGAGTCATAAAGATTTCTTGATTTCTAGTACCATTAGGAGGTCAGGTCGAATGTGAGAGCATATGCCATTGAAGTGTGTTCCTGCACTCACCATTTGTCAGTATATTCCCAAGCCCTCCCAGGTGACCTGTTGAGAAGAGTTCCAATTAGTCTCCATCTCCATGAGATACTTCCTCATCTGCTGTGACTATGTGCATATGGTCGACCAACACAAGCCATCAATCCAACTAAGTCCTCAGTGAAAAGGATACAATATGCAGGGTTTAACTTGAAAAATGAAGCAACATAGCCACACAGTTTGAGTTAGCACTCCCAAATCATACAAGTAACAGGATGCATCCCAGTTTCTGTGTAGAGTCGTTAGTTGCATAAAAAATCTGACCAATGGCAACCCATAATCCTGTGAAGTGTCCTGACATCAAACGAGTTCATGTGGTTCCTAAGGGCCCTGGACAGTGTCCAAGTCTCACAACTATAGAGCAGGAAAGGGAGGATCAGAGACCACAACTGCAATGATTATAGGGCCGTTACACTGCTCTCAGTGCCTGGTAAAGTCTTTGCCAAGGTCATCCTGAACAGATTGTCAAACCATCTGCTTGTGTCTCCGTGGCCAGAGCTGTCACAGTTCATGTCACAGAAGTCAAACTATTAACAGGATGCTGGCTTTTTGTGTAACATAAAGGGATGAAAGATAATTTGCTGTTCTCTGATTAATCACAGTTAGCTTTTCCTGTGATGAGTATTGAACTTGGCAATGCAAATGAAATATTTACCAGTTTTTAATATGCTTTTACTAGAAACAACAGTAAATTATACCACCTGTAGTATCTTCTAAGAAGACACCTGAGCCAAGTGTCTTCACCATAGATACAACACACCACAATGACAGGATACAAACTAAAATCTTCTTAGATTTGTTGTCAACTGGACATCAACTCAGTTAATTATTTTCTTTAACCAAAAAGAATTATAAACAACTGTAAACAGGATACTTTGCACAACTGCCTTACTTGGGATAGTATTAAATGCTGTACACCCTATTGATGATATCAGTATTGGTAATAATGGAATCATTGGATGTACAACCATTAGTGGTGGTGATGATGGTGGAGGTGGTAGAGGTAGTGGTAGTGGAGTTAGTAGCAGTGTGGCCAGCAATGGGTGGAGCATGTAGGGAGTGGGAATTAATGGTGATAAAACCATTGCCTGGGTGGCTAGTGGAGGTGGTAAAGATGATGAATCTAGTGATAATGAAATCATTGATGGTGATAGAAACATGAGTGGGTGGAGCCATTTATTATAGAACTATTAATGGTAGTTTCTACTTGATAATACAACAAAGTATTATGATTGTTGTAGTTTTTGTTAATCCTAAAAGTGGACCTGACTGAACACATTTATAGTCAAAGGCATTCCAACCATGACTCTCTTAACTTCTTTTTTTTCTTGGTGTAGCATCTCATTGCTCAAGATATGGTATAGCAATGGTGATATGATATCATGTAGTGACATTCCTCTTTCTTTCACCAAGTTAATATCCTAATGACTCAGCCAATTAGAATCTCATTAAAAATAATTTTACCAATTAAACAAATGTTTGTTAATAAGTGATAAAAGATGCTGAGATCTTTAAAAATATGTTTTCCATTCTAATCAAACAAAACATACATCATGTTCTTTACCTTTTTTACAGAGAATCAACATTCCCATCAGGCCAGCATTCATATCCATAACTGGTTCAATGTGAGAGTGATACATCCAAGGGAGACAATCAGCATCATCTTCAGTTGGGCCATCAAAGGGTTCAATTATCCAAGTATAATTGAAGGCAGTTTTAGGTTGAACCTTATCATCAGCTTTTTTAGCTGATTTTGTACCATCTCTGTATAATGCTCCTGAAAAAAAAAAAAAACTGATAAAAACATAAAAAAACAATAAAAGTTATTCAAAAAGATGCATGTAGCAACTGGCATGCAATCAACTCAAGTTTTAGTTGTTTATCCTCATTTATCATTGGTTTATTGAACCAATGAAAGAGCAGTACTGCTCAGCCATCCATTGGTTACATTAAGGAACTCAACTCAGAACTCTCTCACTTTCTTCAACAGTTCTCAACCAGAATAATTACCCAAAGGATCTGTAGTGGCGCGTGTGGCCGCCATTGGCCGCCATCTTGGGAAGTGCCATTGCGCATGTGCAAGGGACTTGCCGTCAGCGGAAGTACCCGAGCACGCATGCGCAATGCAACAGGTGGAGAGAGAGCAATAGCGTTCGATCTCTTTTCTCTCAAGCAGCTGTCGTGACAACACGTATCTCTCAACTCGACTCCGACATGTGGTCGAAGCTTCCTTGGTATTCTAGCGGCATGCCTGTTCACCCAGGAACGAAAAGGCTCTACACCAACCTAGAATAAATTGTTGATCTGCTGTTACCGTTATCCCTCGTGTTGTTGTATTTCTGGATTTAATGATTAATATAAGAACTGGGGAGAGATGGCCGAGCCGTCATATCTCATCCAATTCTTATAGATCTATTATTGTCTACTCTTGTTTAGCTAATCTAAGATGTGAAATATGAAAAAGACAATGGTTTGTTTTATTTTGATTCTGATAGATTTCTTCACCAAATGTTATCTCAAACCTTGATTCTTATGAATGTTGTAAATGAAAATTGCTATTTTCCTTTATGTGAATTACTGTCTCATTCAAACTTGTGCTTTTATGAATTTTTGAAAATAAACAGAAACTGTTTAACTACATTAAATTATCAAACTGTAGAGGTCTACGCTTTGGTAGCAAGCAGGAATTAAAGAGCTTACATTATTTATTGTGTTATCTCTCACATGTATTTTCTCATTGTCATCCAGGTATCATCTGTTTTGAGCTGTCCTTATATCATCATCATCATCAGCTTCATTTAATGTCCATGTTCTATGCTGGCATAGGTTGGATGGTTTGACAAGATCCAATGGGCCCAAGGACTGTATCATGCTTCTTTGTTTACTTTAGCATGGTTTCTATGGCTGGAAGCTCTTCCTAATGCCAAACACTTCACAGCATGTACTGGGTGCTTTTTGCATGTCACCAACACTAGTGAGGTTGCCATGCAGCTTACAAAACAATAGTTTAAGAGATGATGCCACAGCAGAACAGGTTTCTTGATGTAGAGGAGCTACATGGCTACTCGTGTTTAAAGAAGAGAGGGTGGGAGTAATTAGGTGGAGATGGAAAGGGATAAAAATAGGGGTGATGAGATATGAGGGTAGACCTTCAAGGTATGAGGTGGGTAAATTTGTGTGGAGTAGAGGGAACAGGAGCATGTGTCGGTTGGTGGGGGCTACAAGAGAGTGTGGGTGAGTGCAGGGGGGAGAGGAGGGGTGACCCCCACCCCACCCCATAATGAGCAAAGGGGAAGGGAGTTGTAAGAGATGATTGATAGTATGGAGCAGTGGAATAATAATAATGATACAGTAAACAGAAAAAGGACAATAAAGAGATGACATGATGTTGGGTAGGTTGCAGGTGAGGATGAGAGATGTACAGAGTGTATATACATATACATCCACGCTATGCTACCAGAACTTGATTTCATTGAGGTGAACAGGTCTTCTTCAGAAATGCGTATTGCCACTCATTCTGGTCTTTTGTCATCTCTTCTGTGAAGTTCAAGATTCTGAGATTAGCTTTTACCATTCTGTTCCATGTATTCTTGGGCTTTCCTTTTCCACAGGCTCCATCCATGTTAAGTGATCGGCTTTATACAGCTGTTCTCATCCATGTGAACTAAATGTCCATACCAGTGCAGTCTTCTTTCTTGCACTCTACATCTGATACCTCTTAAGCCTAGATTTTGTCTCAATACATTTATACTATGTCATTCATGTACATTTACATTACATGTTCAATGAAGTATGCTCACTTTATTTCTTTCCAATCTACTCAAGTCCTCTGCATTCAAGACCCATATCTCACTACCACACAGCATTGCAGTTCTAGTATAAACATCATCACAATTTGCCTTTCACTCTAAGTGAAAAGACTTTTGTTGCCAGCAGTAATAATAGCTCCCTGAACTTTCTCCAACCCTTTCTTACTCTGGCTACTATACTTTCAGAGTAACCACCTTTCTTGTTAATAACACCTACTAGGTAACAAAAATGATTAGCTAATTCTAGTGTACCATCTAGGCATTTCAAAGAAATTATTTCTGGTGTGCTCATAGTATGTTACAGTGCATCTATCATAAAGGAACCAATGTTCTTTGATAGTCTGCTTGTGATTTCACTACACGTCTTGTGTGTCCATAACTTACACTGAGTATAATATATGGGGTGTATCCATAGCTTACACTGGATACAGCATATGTACTCCTTTTTTGCATATCAAACAAAGCCCTCTCTCTCTGAAGTTACTAGGGTCCTGTCTTCTTTTCTACTAATTATAACTTTTGTCTTTACTAAGTCTACTTTGAGGCCTCTCAATTCTAAGTTTAGCTTCACTCTGCACCTTTATACTAATTTTTTCGTGCCCACTCACATTGCACATCTAGCAGAGCATGCTCACTTCATTTCTTTCCAGCCTTCTCAAGTCCTCTGCATTTAAGGTCCATGTCTCACTACCATGCAGCATTACAATTGTAACATAAGCATCATACTATCTACTCTTTGGGAAAAAATCTTTGTTGTTAGGAGTGGTAATAGCTTCCTGAGGTTTCTCCAACAAGTCGTCACTCTAGCCATTATACTTTCAGAGCAACCACCTCTCTTGCTAATTACATTTCCTGGGTAACAAAAGCTATCAACTACCAGAGAGCCATCTGGGCATTTGAGAAAAGCTATTTTCAGTGTGCACATAGTATGAACTGCTCCAGTACTACATATGAAGCTTACATTTTTGGATAATCTATCATCATCATCATCATCATCATCGTTTAACGTCCGCTTTCCATGCTAGCATGGGTTGGACGATTTGACTGAGGACTGGTGAAACCGGATGGCAACACCAGGCTCCAGTCTGATTTGGCAGAGTTTCTACAGCTGGATGCCCTTCCTAACGCCAACCACTCAGAGAGTGTAGTGGGTGCTTTTACGTGTCACCCGCACGAAAACGGCCACGCTCGAAATGGTGTCTTTTATGTGCCACCCGCACAAGCCAGTCCAGGGGCACTGGCAACGATCTCGCTCGAAAATCCTACAGGAGCCAGTCAGGCGGTACTGGCAACGGCCACGCTCAAAATGGTGCATCTCATGTGCCACCCGCACAAGAACCAGTCCAGGGGCACTGGCAACGATCTTACTTGGCTTGCCGGGTCTTCTCACGCACAGCCCATTTCCAAAGGTCTCGGTCCGTAGTCATCGCCTCGGTGAGGCCCAATGTACGAAGGTCTTGCCTCACCACCTCAGCCCAGGTCTTCCTGGGCCTACCTCTTCCTGCTAATGATTTTACTACATGTCTTGTGTGTCCATAGCTTACATTGGGTACAGCATGTGGAATTTATATGTACTCCTTTTATGTATATCAAACAAGGTCTTTTACTCAAAGCTACTAAGATCCTGTCTTCTTTCCTACTTACTGAAACCTTTGTCTTTACTAAGTCTACCTTGAGGCCTCTCATTTCTAGCTTTAGCTTCCATGCCTGCAATTTCCTCTCTATAGATTCAATAATGAGAACTAGATCATCAGCATGTAAGAGTTCCCATGGACATCCAGTTTTAAACTCCCCAGTGATGGCTGTAGGACTATCATGAACAGAAGAAGATTGAGGACTGAAACTTGTTGAACTCCAAGGATATCCAATCTTAAACTTCTCTGTGATAGTTTATAGGACTCTGATAGGTGCTACTTTAGCTTGTGGTTTACCATAGTATCCATAGTCTACTACATAGTCTGTGAAATAACCTGATCTGGGCTAGGAATGGGGTTAAGGTTTAGGGTTAAGATTAGATTACACACTAAAGTGTAAATGCCCAACTAGACAACATGCTAAAGTGGTACTCTCTGATGAATGGGGGTGAACTGAGGACTGAACTTTGATGAATGTATATCAGCCTGTTGGCAGTTCTTGATGAGAATTTATTAGCACTCTCAAGTTCATTTTTGTTAAATCTTTCTGCATTAGCAGCATACTGTAGCAGGTCTTGTTTGCTGTTTACCAAATATTCTGCCATGTTTCTTCTTTCACTGTTGATTCACTCCTGTACGCTAATCAACCATGTCCACCTTTACCCCTCTTCATGTAGAGCCTGTGTACGTTCGCCTTAGGGTGAAGAGCACCATACATTGTCATTGTCTTTCAGGTAGTGCGATTGAGCTGGTTAATCTCCGCTTGTGTCCATTTCAGGATGGGTGCATTATAGCAGACTACAGCAACCACTCAAATGTTAATGGCAGTCACAAGGTAGGCTGTGATGACCTTGTATTTCATTTCTTTATGCAAGATATTGTGCAGCTCCAGGATCCCAAGGTACTTGTACCCATCATCATCTGGGTCTTCCATTCTCTCTCCGTTTGGCAATTCTATGCCCCTACAATTTACTCTTTTCCCCCACTTCAAAGTAAGCACCGCACCCTTCAAGATACCGAACTGCACCACTCAGTAGGCAATTGTCTAATTGCAATGCAATTCTCTTTTGTGTTGACCTAAACCACTTGAGCCAATAGCCTTGAATTTTGTCTAGTCCTGCCGCTTTCCAGTTTGGCAGTTTTGATACCTGTGCAATGACATCTTTTGTTGTTATGCACACACGGTCCTGTTGTGGAGCCTCTGGGTGATGGAGTTCAGATCTCACTGAATGAATCCACTCAGCACCATAGTTGTTGGAAACTTCTTGCCCCCAGATGTTATTCCAAAATTGGCGGGTTTCTTCTCCTTCAGGAGGTGTATTATCTTCTGCATTTCCTCCTTAGCCCTTAAAAAACTGCCTCTGATTATTTGAGAATAACTGGTTTTGATGGAACTGCGATATGTGACCAGTGTAATTAATATTATTATTATTATTATCATTATTATTATTATTATTATTATCATTATTATTATTATTATTATTCCCACAACTAACCCCACAGAATTGACTCTGGGCATTAATGAGAACATTCTGAGTAGTCTTTTCTGAGTGAACTTTTGGGTTGAGGATCATTGACGATTTCCAAAAGTCTTGGCAGTGCTATGGGGGTGGTATTGCCTGTTCAAGACAAGCTCTTCAGACACGGAAGTGCCAACTGCATAGAAATAGAACCTAAACCTGATGCAAAAGCAACTACACAACATGATGACATCAGCAAGAACTAACCACCAACTTCCAGTAAAACAGGATCTCCTTAATAATTCCATCTTTTGGTGCCATTTTCTCTTTGAAAGAAATAGCTATAAAAGAACTCTCTCAGTCAGCAGTAGTAGTGTCTGCTTGACTACAGAATGGATACCAATGGATGACAGTGACAATGATGCAGCTAAACCAGCTAGCTGCTAGGATCACACAATGTCAGTTACTGTCATTCTTGAATGCAACATCCCACACAAACTTTGAACTATCTAACTTGGTGTAAACACTTTTTCTTTGTTGTTGGTAGTGACAAAGTTTGTTAATGTTAAAAATGAATATTTTTGTATTTAAAATCTCAAACAGAATTTATGGTCTTTCCATTGACATCAACTCAACTAAATCATTACACTGGTGGTACACGTATGAAAATATCTTACTATCACACTTCAATCTATAAATACCAAACTATGAACATTCACCTATGCATGTCAATTTATAAACATTAGACTACAAAGGTCAAAATAACAAGTTTCTTGTTCAAAAAGACTAATAAGAGTTTCAGAGTAACTCACCTTCATTGCCCTTTGTGTAGAAAAGACCATGTGGGTGAACGCTATAAGGTCGACTGGCATTGTTAAAGAAATGGACACGGAGTGTTTGTCCAACAGATCCACTTAAAATAGGTCCCAGAAGACCAAGTGATTCAGGTTTTGGTATTTCTTGAGTAAATGTGAAGTCTGTATATTGCTTATAGATGGCTTTCTTGTACTTACGTCCAATCCTGGTTGGAGATTTCTCCAAGAATGTTTTGTAGTCTCTGTTAAAATGAATAAATAAATATCAGAAACCCAAAACCAATGGAATATGTAGTAATTTCTTATGTGGATTTGATGCTAGAAATTTATTAAGAGGATTTTCAAAAATTGTAATCAGTATTGTTAGAAATTGATTTGAACAGCAACAGCCATACAGGGCTTGAGATGGCTCTCTAACCTTGCTGATGACAAGGTAACCTCTATAGTGCTGGTATTATGAAAAAATGCACCAAATATACTTTGTAAAGTGGTCAGTATTAGGAAGGACACCTAATACTGGAGAAAGACATGGTCTCAGATCTAATTAATCCTATCAAACAGTCCTGCTTATGCTAGCATGGAAAGCAAATGAAAACGATGACAATGATATCACAGATTTAATTACATTAAAATCTTGCAATTGTGGTAAGGGAAGTTATATAAAAACTTCTAAAGGAAAGTGACAAGAGAAGTCATGTTAATGCCATTCTTAAGAGCTTTGATAGAATTAGTGATGTAAAATAATTGACAACTAGATTAAAAATTAAGTTGAGGTGGCTACACCAGGTGGGCTGTAATAACTATTTTCATCCACATAGACTGTAAGAACCATTTACAGTTATATAGATGGTAATAACTATTTAAAGGTATATAGACTACAATAACCACTTACTAAATACACTGTAATAACAATTTCAGCTATATAATAATAATCATCATCACCATTTAATGCCCATGCTGGTGTAGGTTGGATAGTTTGACAGGATCCGGTGGATACAAGAGCTGCATGATGCGCTAGTGTTTGTTAGGTATGGTTATTATGGCTGGATACCCCACATAACATAAACAACTTTACAGGATGTACCAGGTATTGTCTTCATGCCATCACTATTTGGAACATTGCTATGCAGCTTGCAATACTATGAACCCTAAGTGAGGAAGGGGAAGTTCATGATAAGAGGATAAGGAGTAGAGAGGGGTAAGGTGTAAGAGAAAGGGCCAGAGCAGAATGGATTTCTTGTTGTGGGGGAGCAACATGATTATTCACATTTTAGAAGAGAGGTGGTGGTGGTGGTGGAGCTGGAAAGTGGTAATGAGGTGTAAGAATGAACCTTTAATGGGCAGGAATGGGTATCAGGAGTGAGTGTGTGGAGTAGAGGAATAATGTAGGGCAGCAGGAATAATCATTTACAACTACATTCACAGTAATACTCATCTTAATGACTTGTAGGGACACTGTATTTCTTTATGCAACAATAGTGTATTACAAAGTATATTAAACACTTTATAAGTCAATACTGTATTTTACTGAGTTAACAATGCCATTAAATCACTAGTTTAGGTTGTCTCTACAGATTTTCTATAGAAATTATAGCCAGCACTGACTATAATCAGTGCTGGCTATAACTTCTACAGAAAATCTGTTGAGATAACCTTAACAAGTAATAGTCATTTGTAGCTATATGGACTGCTGTATAGCTAGGTGGACCAATGAAAGTTAAGTGTCTCAGCTACATTCACAAAGATTATGGGTACTACTCCATCTAACTCTGATTTTCTGATATAAAGCATCAGTACCTGATGACAAAATATGAATTGTCAACTTCTCTACTCATTGTCCTACTACTCAATCCACATGGTGCTTCATAGTTTTACAAAAGAGAAGAGAAATAAAAGCAAAAGAAAATAGATCGAGGTTGTGAGGAACTTTTTTTCATCTACCATTTATGTTCATTACTTTGTGCCTCATAGAACCATAATGAATTATTGTTATTGTTGTTGTTTTACCTCCTGGTCAACCTTGACAGTGCAGATTTATGTACCAGCAACAAATGTCCCATTCTTCTCTTGGGATTTACATACCTAGAATTATATTATCCAATTTCTTCCTCTGTTTTCAAGATGGTAGGGTGTAATCTCAGGGATATTTGGTGAATATTTCATGCATTTTTAGCAACTATTTAGAGCAGGGATTCTCAACCGTTTTTTATCCATAGACTCCTCTGATTGCTATTTTATTCTGGTGGACCCCCATAGCTATTCGATGTTTAAAAACTAGTTTTATAGAAACTTCTTTCAAAATACCCTTTTTTTTTATCCCCACATTAACTTGTGTAGGTTGAAGTATATAACATGTTAGGAAAAGAAATCTAGCTATTTCTTGCAATAAATACCAATACATACATCTAAAGCAAAATTTTTTCTGGGGCTGTTAAAATAGTATTGTAGATCCTCAATTTACTATTTTGTTGCATGGACCCTTAGGGGTTATATGGACCCCAGTTGACAACCACTGATTTAGAGGCTCACTCAATAGCGTTTATTATTTACGTTATTTACAATTGACAGATATTTGTCCTCATTTTATTTGTTGTTAACACAACGTTTTGGCTGATATACTTTTGAGCCTTCATCAGGTGTCTTGGGAAAATTTCAAACCTGGGTTCTTATTCCTTAGGTATTTTTCAATGTTGTTATTATTATTATTATTATTCTGGTCACTGCCTGGAATCGAACTTAGAATCTTGGGGTTAGTAGCCCGCGCTCTTAACCACTACACCATATGCAGCTGCTAGGAGAAGGAGTGTCATTTGTTTATGTTATTATTATTTATATGCTGTTATTATTATTATTATTATCATTATTACATACTATTGTTTGGGTTTGGTCAGGTATATCAGATACCATACAGGTATATCAAATATGATACAACATAAATTCTGGAATTATTAAAGCTATCTCCACCTTGAGAGGATGTGTCATAATTACCAAATGGCAATTAAAACTGGTTCCATATGAGAAGGGGAGATAACCTCAAGAATCAAGAATTATCCAAAGTTGACATGGCATTAAGGAAAAAGACAGACATATTGTCTGGAGATAAGAGAATAGTTGTGGACATGTGTTTCAGCCTTGTGGACATATAGCAGAATAATTATCTTAACCTATCTCCAGCAGCCAAGGGACATCATCATCATCATCATCATCGTCGTCGTTTAACGTCTGCTTTCCATGCCAGCATGGGTTGGACGATTTGACTGAGGACTGTTGGACCAGGAGGCGACACCAGGCTCCAATCTGATTTGGCAGAGTTTCTACAGCTGGATGCCCTTCCTAACGCCAACCACTCCGAGAGTGTAGTGGGTGCTTTTACGTGCCACCGGCATGAAGGCCAGTCAGGCGGTACTGGCAACGGCCACACTCAAAATGGTGTATTTTATGTGCCACCTGCACAAGAGCCAGTGCAGGGGCACTGGCAACGATCTCGCTTGAAAATCCTTACACATGCCA
>NC_068982.1:105220811-105222183 GCF_001194135.2 Octopus bimaculoides
ACACACACATACACTTATGATAGTCTTCTTTCAGTTTCTGTCTACCAAATCCACTCACAAGGCTTTGGTCAGTCTGAGGCTATAGTAGAAGACTTTGGTCAAGATACCACACAGTGGGACTGAACCCAGAACTATGTGGTTGGGAAGTAAGCTTCTTATCACACAGCCCTATATAATGTAATATGCACCTATATAATGTAATATGAATTTTTCTTTAAACATAGGAAATGACTGTAAGTTCTAATTTTTATGACACCTACCACCACCACTACCACCACCACCACTCCAACTGATGAATCATATCCTTGACAGTACTTAAGGATGAGAAAATCACTAAATGGATGTAGAAAATTGAATGAAGGTTAACTTATTCTTTCCACATATTTTCAGTCCTGCTTAGGGAATAAAAAAGTTCTTAAGGATGAGAGAATTACTAAATAAATGTAGAAAGTTGTATTGAGGTTAACATTCTTTCTACATATTTTCAGCCCTATTGTCAATCATAGTCATAAAATTTCAAATATGCTATAAGGTGGGTTTTTCTATACAATGTCAAGGGAGTGTTTTCATTTACTTTCTTGAGATCGCATGAATTAATAGTGTAAGTTTAATTGTTATTTGATCAGTGCTGCTTCACTTGAGCTTTGTGTGTACGTGTGTGTAAGCACATACCGACATGGCTCAGATGAAGTCAGCTATCAAATGAAATTACTGTATGTACAAGAAATTAATGCACACACAATGTTAGTTGCTGAAAATAATGTAGGGATTAATAATCAGGTATCCTTTTGGTATATAATCACAAATTATGATCTCTCTCTCTTTCTCTCTCTCTCTCTCTCTCTCTCTCTCTCTCTCTCTCTCTCTCTCTCTCTCTCTCTCTCTCTCTCTCTCTCTCTCTCTCTCTCTCTCTCTCTTTCTCTCTCTTTGTATGAGCTTTGTTAAGTATTGGTTATCACAAAAGTATTAAAATGCAGATATATATTCTTTGATAATAATAAGAAAATGTTCAAAACAGTTTACAAGAAAGTACTTAAGAAACAAATAAAATCAGTGACAGTTAAAAATCTGCTTAGAATTAATTACTAGCTTGTATGGTCTGGCTAAATCAAAATGGTTTTTTTGTATTCTTCCTTTCCATTTGGAGAGTTTAAATATAGTTATAAAAATATGTCCTTCTGTTGAAATGAAATTTCAGTATATTTCTATATCTTTGTGCAGCTGAGGATTGTTCTGCATTTTACATTTGATGTAATGTTCACATTGCTTAAATAAATGGAATCGCATGAAACGATCGTACTGCATTAACTTTGGATATCCTTGTTGCTTATTTTGATATATATATATATTCACTCTACACTGAATTGTGGCA
>NC_068982.1:105222193-105222773 GCF_001194135.2 Octopus bimaculoides
TTTCCTTTCTTCGGCGTACGATAATCGCCGACCTTCGATGAGAAAGACAATCTCTTGGCAAAATATAAGTCTTTTTCCAGTGAAGTTATTCTCTGATATCGAAAAAGTGAAAACAAGCAATGTTAAATCTCTGAACGAGGTATTAACAGTAACTGCACGATAAAGTGAAGTATAGTTGCCATTTAAATGTGGCTGACCCCTAAGGGTAGATGTTACTGTTGCTTTTAGCCCCAGGAGAACATCTCCTCCAGCTGGCTTATCGACACACATCTGTGTCCTGTCTATTTTTGCCAAGGGAAGTTATCCCTCCCATCTTGATCTGCGATACGTACGAACCCGAGTTTCAGGGTTATTTCCTTTCTTCGGCGTACGATAATCGCCGACCTTCGATGAGAAAGACAATCTCTTGGCAAAATATAAGTCTTTTTCCAGTGAAGTTATTCTCTGATATCGAAAAAGTGAAAACAAGCAATGTTAAATCTCTGAACGAGGTATTAACAGTAACTGCACGATAAAGTGAAGTATAGTTGCCATTTAAATGTGGCTGACCCCTAAGGGTGGATGTTACTGTGGCTTTTAG
>NC_068982.1:105223822-105226962 GCF_001194135.2 Octopus bimaculoides
TATATATATATATATATATATATATATATATAGGCAAATCAGAAATTAAAAAAAAACATGTAAAAAACAACAAAAGTCAATTAGACTACACAGTGAATATATTAGATTGAATGCTGTAAAAGTTTTAGATGGAAAAATAGGAGTGGAAATGACGTTTTGAGCATGAGTTTTGTTGGAAAAAGGAATATGTCCAAAGAAGATGGGAAAAGAGGAAGGAACAGAGTCTGGAGAAAAGCATGTAAGTCCTTATATTTTGGCCATGTATTTTGCCATCTAAAACTTTCACTGAACATCAATCTAATATATTCACTGTGTACGTCAAATTGAGTTTTGTTGGGGTCTTTTTTCTTCCTGTCCTGTAATTTTGATCTGCTCACACAGATCTTCTATGTCCATCCATACGTACAGGCATGTTCTTTATGGTCATAATCATCACTCCCCCCACCACACGCACACACACACACATCTAATTCTGTCCTCTGGCAAAACTCACCCACAACCCATCTCCCCAAAACACCCACCATCCACTGCAGGCCCCTCCAGGTCCTCTCAACATTACTTGCTATCTTTAAGTATCTCACCTCACATTCTTATGGTACATTGCTATCCCTTCTGTGCTATTTATACTCCCTCCTCCACTATTCTATGTGGCGAGGCTCTCTCTCTCTCTCTCACACACACACACACACACACACACACATGCTCTGACTGTCTCTACTTTCTCTTTCTCTCTCCCACATCCTTCTGTTTCCTTGTCCTACTGGGATAGCCAAGCATCTCTTGTGTAGTAATGTGGATACCCCTGTCTCTCTATCATACTACAACCTAGCACATGGCCACTTCTCTGGGTTTCTCTCCCTTTCTCAGCAGAATCATCCATGTCTTGCAAGCTACTTGTCAACCTCACAGCTCCTGGCGCCACATAAAAAGCACCAGTGCTAGCACCACATAAAAAACACTTGTGCTGGTGCACGTAAAATGCACTTAGTACACTTTGTAAAGTGGTTGACATCAGGAAGGGCATCCAGCCATAGAAGCCATGCCAAAACAGACGACTGGAGCTGGGTGCAGCTCTCCAGCTTGCCGGCTCCTGTGAAACCATCCAATGTATACCAGCATGGAAAATAGATGTTAAACAATGATGATGATATATCATCATCATCATCATTTGACATTCACCTCCATGCTGGTATGAGTTGGATGGTTTGATGGGAGGCAGCCAGATAGAAGACTATACCAGGTTACTGTGTTTTGGCATGGTTTCTATGGCTGAATCCCCTTCCAGATGCCAACCACCCCACAGAGTGGACTGAGTGATTTTTATATGGCACCAGCACAGGCAAGGATATAATGATCTATATCTATCTATCTGTCTGTCTGTCTGTCTGTCTGTCTGTCTGTCTGTCTGTCTGTCTGTCTGTCTGTCTGTCTGTCTGTCTGTCTGTCTGTCTATCTATCTATCTCTCTATCTATCTATATATATATATATATACACACACACACACACCAATCAAAAATACTTGGCAGCGCTTCTTCAGGCTTTGCCGTCTGTGTTCAAATGGTGCCAAGGTTGACTTTGACTTTCATCCTTTCAGAGACAAAAAAAAACAAAACTACCGGTTTCGTACTGGGGTCTATGTAATTGACTATCCTCATCCCCAAAATTTCAGATCTTGTGCCTATAGTAGGAAGAATGTCTATTCTGTATTTTATACACACACACACTTACACACATGCATAAAATGTGTGCATGTGTGTGTATCTATATGTGCATGCACGCGAAACACTTGCATTCTCATAGCAATGTTAGAAATTATCAAGACGGTGGGTTGGTAGAACTGCTGCAGTGCCAGATAAATTACTTTGTGATATATTCCTTCTGGTTCTTCACGTTCCGTGTTCAAATCCCACCGATTTGTCTTTCATCCTTTTGGGATTAATAAAATAGAGTAGCAGTCAAACGCTGGCACAGATTTAAATGACAATCCTCTCTCCTTAGTATTGCTGGCCTTCTGCCTAACTTGAAAACATTATCGTTATTATTATTATTATTCAGTAGTTTTATTTTTATAACGTGCTTTCACTTCACTACCGAGCGCAGCTCTGTGTACCTTGGATATATGCTGTTGTTTGTTGTGATGCTCTTATGGTTACTGTATTGAAAGTGTTTTGCGTAGGATGTGTGCAGTGCCCAGTAGTGCAATTTTCTGTATGTTATATATATTTGTAAGTCCTGGTGTTTTTGTTATGTATTTGTCTGAATATTTTTTTATCATACCTAAGGCGTCTACTATGGATAGGAATTGTTTCTGTTTTTAGATTTCATATTCAAGTTTATTATGATCATTATTATTATTATTATTATTATATGGAAAGTATTAGATTTCTCCGAGATCAGTAAGGTACCAGTAACATACTAAGTTTAATTGAATCGATTAACCACTCCCATATGTCTTTATGTTAGAAGTGATTACAACAAAGGCAGTGGATAGCAGAATCAGTAGAGGACTGGTCATGTTCTGAGGTCAAATCTTGCCGGGGTTGATTTTACATTTCATCTTTTCAAGAGAGATAAATGCCTTCTGATTTTTAGGCGCAAGATGAGGAATTTTGAGAAGGTGTTAGTTGATACCATTGATCCCAGTGTTTGACTTTATCGAGCCTGAAAGGGCAGAATTTGAACTCAGAATGTAAAGAGATGGAACAAATACTGTAAAGTTCTAACGATTCTTATTTCTTTATTGCTCACAAGGGGTTAAACATAGAGGGGACAAACAGGGACTGACAAAGGGAATAAGTCGATTACATCAACTCCAGTGCGTAACTGGTACTTAATTTATCGACCCCAAAAGGATGAAAGGCAAAGTTAACCTCTGCGGAATTTGAACTCAGAACGTAACGGCAGACGAAATACCACTAAGTATTTCGTCCAGCGTGCTAATGATTCTGCCATCTCATCACTCTCTTTCCAGGCCGAAATAAATAACTGTCATCTACTGTGGACAGTTTAATTGGCTAAATTCTTCTCTTTATTGCCTATAAAATACCTTGGATGTGAATGGAATGAAGGACATTGTACAGATTCTACAAAATTATCATTAAAAAATAAATAATTTTTTTCTAATTTTTGGTCAGCAATT
>NC_068982.1:105228589-105231308 GCF_001194135.2 Octopus bimaculoides
ACAGCGAAACGGGCTGATTACTACCTAGCTCAGATACCAGGAAACCCAAAAATGGCTGAAGTTCAAAAGATAGTGCTCATGGGAACTGCCCATATCCTACGTAAAATACTGTCTATGTGATCTCAAATTTTAAAGCAAACACATAATTTTCTTATGGTTTCTTAAACATTCACTTGAACAAAACTGTACAAATCCAAATATATGGTACCCTAGGCATAACACCTACATGAACTTCTAACTCGTTGTCTCTTGAGGTCTCTGGGTGAGACTTGGATCCAACTTGTACAAATGCAAAACAAAAGTCAAACATAAAATAATAATAATAATAATAATAATAAATAATGTTCTACTCACTCTTCCCCAGTGACCAAATCATTTCCACTCGGTGCATAATCCCAGATAACTTCTTCAGCTGCGATATAATAGTTAACAGTCTCTGTCTTCACTTGGGAAACTATCCCTAGCATACAGAGAAAGAAACTCGTCCACAAAGAGTGAGACATGTTTTCGCTATAGTTGTGAAAGAAACTCAGCTGAAGTGATCGTGATAGCAACAACTTATTTATAATCTTAAGGGAATTCCTTTTTTTAATTTTATTTGTTTAATATTTTTTCTTTCCCGCCCAACCTATGAGAACGTTACTAAATTGACGTGACCTGCTCGCTCCACCCTATCATACACTTTGCTAACTCCGCCTCCTTTACAACAGTACACTAAATCCTCTGTTATCCAAATAATAGATATACTTATTTTTAATCCGATAGAAGAATTTTTTGAAACCTTCTCCTTAAATAGCTCTCTTCTCCACAATCTCACCCAGCTATTCTTGCTCAGTTAAACGAACCCTCCCCCTTATTTCCCCTTCACACATAACCCCCACCACCAGCACCACCACATACACACACACGTTAGTGATATGAAATTTCACTACCCTGAGGAAATCAGGCAAATAAGAAAGCAGTGGAAAAAGGAGTGACTATGTGGTAAGTAGCTTGCTTACCAACCACATGATTCCGAGTTCAGTCTCACTGCGTGGCACCTTGGGCAAGTGTCTTCTACTATAGCCTCGGGCTGACCAAAGCCTTGTGAGAAGATTTGGTAGACGGAAACTGAAAGAAGCCCGTCATATATATGTATATGTATATATGTGTGTGTGTGTGTTTGTGTCTGTGTCTGTCACCACAACATCGCTTGACAACAGATGCTGGTGTGTTTACGTCCCCGTAACTTAGCGGTTCGGCAAAAAAGACCGATAGAATAAGTACTAGGCTTACAAAGAATAAGTCCTGGGGTCGATTTGCTCGACTAAAGGCGGTGCTCCAGCATGGAAAACTCTGAAGGAGACCAAACTCACCGTTAAGATCGTTTGAAAAGCCAGGGAGCTCCATCAGATCACAGTTATGTAGGACGTACCTCTTTGAGAATACCACATGCACCAGTGAGAACTGCATGGGAAGTAAGATTAACCTTGGCATTGACTGTAGAATTAGAAATATAGTCAACAGCATAAGGTGCATAGAGAATGCTTGCAGAGACAAGAACATGACATACATTGGTGCAACATCTAGAAGCATTGCGGAGAGATTAAATAAACATTTGAGACAATATTACGACAAAAAACAGTCCTCCATACTCTATCAACATGCTAAAGACTAAAATGAAGGCACACTGGGTTGACTTGACATTTGCATTTTATTCTGTGGAAGACATCACGCATGTGATTAGCAGCTATCCTAAAATATCGTCACAGTACTACCTCCCTATGCGGCACGATGTTGTCGCTCAAACAATTTACAATGCCATCCGCAAGAAAAGAGTGTCCTGAAATAAACTTAGAACACTCACTATGGAATACATTCATGAACACCAGCTCAAAGAATACTAGTGGAATATTCCCATCAAAACTTCTGTCAAATGTAAACATAACAGACCAGATATTGTTGTTTGGGACAGAGGAGCAAAGGTATGTATCGTCATAGAGGTCAGCTGCCCTGCAGATATAAATATCACTTTGAAAATTAAAGAAAAGGAGGAGACGTATGGACAACTACTTCGAAACCTCCAGCTTCTACATTCGGAATATGAATTCATATTCATACCAATAATAATTGGAACACTAGGCTTTGTTAGTAAATGCTTAAAGGAGAATTTGGATAAACTGAGATTTTCAGAAAGAGAAATCGACCGGCTAATTCGCACATTACAAGTGCAATCTGTGAGTGGAACAGTAAAAATATGCAAGACTTTTCTCAAGTTCCAAATGTGAATTTGCCTGTGTTAACTACCTCCCAAAGACGGAGCCTTGTATCTTTGTTGGAAACAGTTTCCTTCCTCAGTGAAAGATTTATAATAATTAAAAAATAGAAGAGACATACATACATACATACATACATACATACATACATACATACATGCATGCATGCATGCCTGCATACATGCATACATACATACAAACATACATGCATACATACATACATACATACATACATGCATGCATACATACATACATACATACATACATATGTGTATACACATGCACACTTACGCATACACATGCGTACAAACACACAAACACAAAGAACACAGCTCCAATAGCGGACAGAATCAACAACTATTGAAGAGGTTGCAAGAAGCAACGAAAATTTTAGAAAAAAAAATGAGTGGAAACTGAACCAGTGAGACTCTCCCTGGACACAACAATATATATATATATATATA
>NC_068982.1:105231318-105231973 GCF_001194135.2 Octopus bimaculoides
ACTGCTACTTTAGCGTGCGGTCTACCTTTCTTTACTCTTTTACAGCGTGCAATCTACCTCCACTATAAGAACTTTTATACTACAGGATGATAAAAACAAATTGAATAATGTTGAATAATGATTTATTAATAACTTACACTTAAATCTTAATTAACGATACACACTTTATACTTCATTTATGAATGCCACAAACAAACCTGCTGCATCTTTTCTCAAAACTTTCCAAGAAAAGTGATTAAGGTGTGACTGGAAAAGCTCATTACTAACGCCTCACATTGTTTTATTGTAAAAATGCAACTGCTGATATATAGCCAAACCACACACTCACTCACACACATACGCACATAGACGTTCTGTTATTACATACACACACGGACTCGCGCGCACGCACACATACATACATCCCTCTCTTGCACTCTCCTGTCTTAAAAAGAACTTTTCTCCACCCTTCCCTTCCGGTCATTCCACAATGTAACCTCGTGTATATCGTTGGCGATTTTTTCTTCCTCCGTCTTCGCTTCTTTGGTCTTTCCTATATTTCCGACGAAGAGCTACGCTCGAAACGTCAAATTCTATTTCTTTCCTTTCCTCAGCGTCCAGTAACACAATATCTGTATCACGTCCTCGCGTTGTTGTTTTTGTTGTTTTTTTTGGG
>NC_068982.1:105236348-105238803 GCF_001194135.2 Octopus bimaculoides
TTGGTCGGCAGAAACCAGGGCTGCGATTTAAGGACTGTGTCAAGTCTTCATTAAAGGCCTGTGATATGCAGGACACCGACTGGGAGAACAATGCCTGTCATCACCACGGATGGAGGAAGCAGGTTAAGGAGGGGATCGACACTTTTGAGAGAGCACGTATCCATCATGAAGAACTTAAGCGAGCTGCGCGAAAGCGCACGGATCGTATAGTGAATGGGGAAAGCTTGGTCTGCAATGTTTGCAGTCGTGTATGCTTGTCAAGATCAGGGCTCATTAGCCACCAACGGAGCCACAAATGCAAAATATAAGTTAGTCCTAGAGCACACAATGTTCCTGAAGGTCGGCAATGGTCTTCCTCGGTCACGAGTGGATGGCCATCATGTATGTATGTATATATACATATATTGTTGTATTTAGGGATGGTCATGTTGCCAGTTTAGCCAATAAAAACACAAGCACTATACATTTGGTGTTCACTTGCTACAGCTTTATTTTATATTAATTGTATTTCGGTCAGAGTTCTTTCGTCACACTTCTGTGACCTCATTAGTGGTCCTTTGCTTTCTTCTTTCTTCTTTGTGTGTCTCTCCTTACTAATGATCTGCCATTTTGTATTCCTGTTGTATGTCTTTATTTGCGCATGCGTATATCCCTGTGTGTGTATATGTTTAGTAAGTGTGTGTGGGGGGGAATATGCCTGCCTTATCAATATCCCCTGTTTATATACGTTCATTTAATTTACTTTTATTTATTTTATTCATTTGTTTATATCTACTTACTTTTTCTTTTCTTTCTATTTTTTGTATCAATATAATTTAATCTAATTTATTTTGTTTATGTGTATAGTTATTTAGTTCCATTTATTTATCTGTGTATTGTATTATATTCATATTATTATCAGTTTATAGGGATCTTATTCTGTCACAGGTTGTGGTATGTTGGTGGGGTTTGCTAGTGTTCCATTCTAGTTTTTCTATTCAGGCTAGGTTTATCTTCTATTATGTGCGTAGCTTCCGTAATTTGTTTAAGCGTTGCGTCTGTTCTATGTGTGGACAAGATTTTAACTTTTATGTTGTTAAGTGAGCCCCCGTGTTCCTGCTCGGTGTGCTGGTACCGAACCGATGAGCTCTTCTCTTCCTTAAGTTCCCTTCAATGCTCATTTACCCGCTCTCCTATGCTCCGTGCTGTCTCCCCTACGTACATCGTTGTCTTGTTACTGCACTGTCTCTCTATACATCTTATACTATAGACTACATTCATAGCTTTACAGTTTGCTTGTAGGCTAAATCTTCATACAATACAGTTCCTATCAGTACAGGGGGTTCTACTAAAATGGTAGGTTCTACCGATTAGGGATTTGATAGGGTTACCTGGCCTTTCTTCAACCTTAATTCTTAGCTTAAGTTTATCTAGGGCCTTCTAAAGTTGTACGCCAGTTCGCCTCTAGGGATTTTGTCGATAAACATGATACTCTGGTATTTGTGGCTATCATACCATGAGTTGGCCTTCCCTAGTTTCTTCTTAGTCCTTTCAGTGGTGTTCCATGACTTGCTCCTATAGAGTAGGCAAATCCCATTCCTATCATTACGTATGATAGTTTCAATTTTCCTCATGGCTCCTTTGTATACTCTGATCCTTTGTCTATGTCTGTATCCTGAGAACTGCATGCAGTGAACGAAGTGTTGTATGTGTCTCTTTAACTCTAGGGTCGCACATGCGGGACACATTTCTCATTACTCTAATGAGGTCTACCATCAGTATATTGATATAATTGGCATTGTCCGAGATAGCTCAGTTCCGGTGGATCAGGTATTTGGAGGCCATAGATTTGGCATAGTGTGAATGAAGGATTTGGATTTTATTATTCACACTTTCCAGCCAGAGTTCTGTATCCAGTTCTTCGTTGACTTACTTCAACGCTGCGAAAGGTACCGTTCGTTTAGGTTTAAATACCAGTATAGAGTTTTCTTCCACTTGAAATTTCGCCTTCAGGAAAAAAAAATTTTAATTCTTTTTTTTTTTTTTAATCCTTATTTGTACTGGCGGAAGTACCCATTCACATTTTTACAAAAAATATTTATAGGGAGGTCTCTTAAGTTGAATAGTTCCATCTAGTCTGTTCCAAGTAATTTGTCGTATTTTCAACACAAAAACTTTGGCTTTCAAGGTTTTTCCACGAAATGTAACATCACTTATCATTTCGCTCATAAAATGCAATTTTTTCCTGAAACACCTCGCGCAATTTTCGAAGTTTCCTTTAATCTAGGTTCCCCTATTTTTCTCCTTGTATCTGTATTAATTATCGTGATATCATTGCCCGTATCCAGTTGTGATATTCACATTATTCATTTTTATGGACACAAATTTTCTTTTCTGAGCCTCGCTTAGAATTTTTGCTAACGATACATTCTTTCTAGAATTTTTTTGTTTAACCCTCTTTTTTTTTTTTTTTTTT
>NC_068982.1:105238813-105239202 GCF_001194135.2 Octopus bimaculoides
TCGTTTTTCCTTTTTCTTATCCGTTTCAGATCGACACGAATGTATCTGAGAGCAATCTTTTTCTCCAATTTTATCCGCGTCATGTCCACTGCCTGTAGAGTTAATTTTTCGCCCTGTACTAATTTTGTTAATATACGGGAACGTATATCAGCATCTTTACTTGCAGTTAACCCTTGAACAAAAATTAGACATTTGAACAAATTCAGGGTTAATTCATTTAATTTAAATTTTTCACACTCTCTGTTAACAACCCCAGCATAGGTGACGAAATCTTCATCTTTCTAAACTAAATTTAAACACTGCCAACGAGTATTGAACAGGGAACTGAAAATTCTCGATAAAAAATTAACTGTTTCATTGAAACAAATCACACCTGGTTTCTTCGGCTG
>NC_068982.1:105239212-105239670 GCF_001194135.2 Octopus bimaculoides
TTCGGCTGAATATAATTCCAGTATTCTTCGTGTTCACAGGGGATAACTTTCTTAAATGTAGCCGCACCCTCTTCTCGTCATTCCAATTTTTACATTCTTCTTTGAAGATTTCTTCGTATCTTCTAAAAGATGCAGAAAAAGTAGCACCTTCTTGGTTATAAATACATTCTCCAATTTAGTTTGCTACGCTGTCTGACGAGAACGAACCTGAAGTATTTTCAGACCTCTTCTTCATTACTTCCAGCAACTGTTGGTATTGTTGTTGCTGTAACAAGTTGTTGTTGCAACTGCACAACACAAGCCAATAAGTCTTTCATGATTTTTTTCTTTGATTTCATACCAAAAAAAAATATTTACGTCTGACACAAACTTCGAATATCTCATCGCCACTTTTATATCCTGGACATCTCGTTGCTAGATGTTGTAATGTAATTGTTGCCTGATTCTTAGGTAGTATT
>NC_068982.1:105240021-105240525 GCF_001194135.2 Octopus bimaculoides
GCCCTTTTCGAACGGGGCTGCGGTCAGGACAAGACGTGTTAAGCGACGGTCTAGGTTTGGGAAGGTTTGGGAGAAGCAGCTGCTATTCCTGGTGTACTTTGGGTCGGGGCAAGTTTCAAGGATCGGATACCCCAAGACGGACTCGCAGTCGAGGAAAGGAAAACCGAGGTAAGGCGATTACATCTACTCGTACGCACACACCACAAGCTATTTCGGCACCACGTGCAGAAATTCGCCGCGATGGTAGCCACCAAGATTAGGATCGCCAGCGATGTGATCAGCCCTTTTAATGGCGAAGGAGATGTGATGGCTTGGATACGAAAAATTAGGCTCGTTGCCAAGCTACAAGGAATAAGTGATGTGGCGAGTCTCATGGCTCTGTACTTGGAAGGGAGCGCCCTGACCCTCTACCTAGAAATGGACGAGGAAGAAAGATTAAGTGCAGAGAACGTCGAACGGAGGCTGAGAGAGGCATATACGGAGAGCGAGTACGCTGCCTTCGTA
>NC_068982.1:105243604-105250115 GCF_001194135.2 Octopus bimaculoides
ACTGGTACAATATGTCTCCCCGATCCGGACAAGCGGAAGAGTCTGTGCCGCACAGAGCGGTGTTCAAATATGAATGGAGGCATCCCTGTAAGACGCCGGAGTTCTGCGAGGAAGAGAAGGGACCCGCCGGCGTGAAAGTAGGGGAGGAAGTTTGGGTCAAGCCGCCGAAGGCACGCTGCACATCACAATGGGGCAGGGGAACAGTGACAGCGGTCAATTCCAGAAACAATGTATCTGTGGATGGAATGCCGCGTCACGTGGTGGATCTGCGCAGGATAACCACTTCGTCGGATGAAGAGTGCGATGGAAACGAGCCACCTAGCATGAGAAGATCTCGACGTGTAGGGCGCCCGCCCGGTTGGATGACACAATACTACGACATAAACAACAAAAAGCTGTCCTTCGCCCCACATCTCTCTCTCTTTTTCTGTACATGTGTAGCTGTTGTATGTTTGTGTTCACGAAGGATGCAAGATTGGTATGATCCTATTAAAAGATGCTTCAGAGGACCCTGCTCGTGTAATTAGCGCATATTTGGTTGGGATATGTCTTACCTGGGGATGATGCTTCGGTTTGGAATGTTAGGGATGAATGATGGGAAGGAAGACTATAGCTTGTTGGAGGTGACGGCAAGTAGTTATTTTTCTGTACGAGAGAAAATTTGAAGCACTCCTGAATTGATACAGTGCGGATAAGAGATACTTTAATCACACCACGATATTGCAATCAAGTGAGTCCATTTGCATGTAGTTTGGAATCAGAAGGCACACTGCCACATGTTTTCAAAGATCAGGGCAAATCGAGAGAGATAGAGGGGTGTGAGAGAGAGGGTGAGAGATTGAGGGATGAGAGAAATAAGGTGGAGGACTGATAGAAGTGAGAGAGAGACTGAGTGTTTATGAAAGTATCGCATACTATTCTACTTATAAGCTGATTTTTTAAGAATTTGATTTCTTTTTTTGTAATCTTAGAACTTCAACTTGTCACGTTTACTATTCAAATAATTTGATAGTATAAACAAATGTAACAATCATATTAAACGCCAACAAACCAATCAACAAACCAACTAACCAGCCAGTCCGGCTACCTAAATAGTTTGGGTGGCTGACTGCGCTTATATTTGAGAAAACAACAATGGCTAGAGTTTTGGAAATTCCAAGAAATTGCATTCAAAACATTCTTCATCTAAGAACACAGCTTGAAAACAATATTTTGTTTATTCTTTAATTTTCAAATCCAGACCGTCGTTTTATAATCTCAAATGACTTTTTTCCCCCTAACTTCTTTTTCCACGAAACAATTTCACACGATAATGCCATTCTTTATTTTAAATTTTATTATCAAAATTAAATTTTCTCGTTAAATAGGTTGGTGGGTAAAAATGATGCTGTTGTTGATGTTGGGAGAGACAGTAATCCGATGATGGAGCAAGCAGTTAAAAGAAGTTAAGGGGAAAAAAGTCATTTGAGATTATAAAACGACGATCTGGATTTGAAAATGAACGAATAAACAAAATATTGTTTTCAAGCTGTGTTCTTAGATGAAGAATGTTTTGAGTGCAATTTCTTGGAATTTCCAAAACTCTAGACATTGTTGTTTTCTCAAATATAAGCGCAGGCAGCCAACCAAAGAGATGATTATGTTGGTGATGGTGGTGGAGTTAGAGGTAAGAGATGGTGGCGGTCCTAGTGTTGAGAGGGCAAGTGCTGGTGCTGTTGGGGATGGTACTGATGATGGCGTTGACGACAATATTGTAAACAAGCTACAATGCTGATGAAATTTCACAGTAAACACGACAGAATGGTTGTACTAGGGGTTAGGGTCAGGGTTGTGGTGAGTTCTTGAGGTCGTAATAGGTTTTGTGTGCAGAAAGTGGCAGATGTGATTGTAAAAACGGAGGCTGGGCTTAAAGTACCATACTACATTCAATTAATATAATACAGTGTGATTCAATACTCGGAATGCTTCTGAGATTCAATACATTCTAAATTAAACAAATTACAACAATTAAATTGAATGGTATTGAATGGTTAATGAAGAGACTTCAGTTTTATCGGATGATTAATTAATAGACTTACCAGTCTTTGTTGCATTAAATTTAATGCAGTCTTCGATGCATTAAATTCGTTATACAGTAACTGAGGTTAATTATTTTGCTCCCAAACAGGATCGATTGAAAGAATACAATTGTTACTAATATATTAAAGACACCATGCTCTGTGTATGACTTTAAACTGCATTCGGTAGCGGAACCCTGCTTCAGAAGTTCCAGAGTTCTGAAAGGTGCTGAACTAACCACTATTTTCCCAGGCCTACTCTGACTCGGAGTAACAGTACCTGGTAGGGTCCCAGTTAGGGGTTGATTAATATGTCACGAAATTGCTTTCGGAAAAAGGACACTTACAAACTCCAGACGGATCCTAAAAGAAGGCAACTTCACACAACTCCTACATCCTCATAACTAATGGACTCTAGAGAGTGGGATTGGTTCTGAATCAAACTATACCCACTATAATAATATTCATTGGTCAGGTTCTGCAACAAAACACTATCACCAGCATCGTCACATTTTCTTCACAAGTCCAGTAGCGACAGGGAAAGAAACGACGGGGACAGATAGAAGATGCTACTGGAAGTCTTCAGCTTTGACCCTTCACATAGGCGACCATGGTCGTTTGCTGAACCCTCAATTATTGAAGCGACGAGAGTCTAATATAGGCACCATAAAGCAAAATATCAGATTTTTTGAAAAGGCAAGGAACATTTTATTGTGTACAGTTTCTGTTTTAATCATATGCCGTTAAGCAAACTCTAGTACAAACAAGTTTAAAGTAATAAAATCATATTTTCAACGACGTTAGACCGAGGAAACAAATTTACATTATATTTGGGTTGTCTATCACGAAAGACTATTAAACTTGAGCATCTTAACTGGTTAAGTAACAACGCTGTAAGTGAATTTATATAAGCTTCTATTTGTATTTTAAAATTAAAAAAGCATCACCAAGAGCTGACTCCCAGTTGTAACTGTCGAGACCCCGAAGCTTGCCCACTTGACCAGGCGTGTATGATAAACTCTGTCGCGTATGAGACAGAAATCAGAGCAATGCTTCAAGGTGACCTAACCGAAAAGAAAAATTTCATCGAGTTGTGCCAAGGCAATGTCAAAAGATGTTATGCAAACTACCTGTCTTCTTTCCAGTAGAACTACAAAAATAAAGCTACTTAAGTTAGTTAGCCAAGTATAGGGTTTGAAGACCACATACAATCAATCGTAGAAAATGGTCTTTTCCAGTCGAGAAAGCAATAAGGAGCACACTTCGAGGCGTCTGGTTTTTTTTTTGGTTTTTTTTTAAATCTCGTTCAGTTGATATAGAACAAACCTATCTGTTTTCTTGACTTTTCCAATTTTTTACAGATGTCCAAAAACAGTTGTGTGAGATGTTTGGAGTTCTGATGAAAGTTTTCGAACCTTTGTTCTCGGATTTTGTTCAACCAAAGCGTTTAATCCATCATGCCGAATAACTGATTTTGGCCTACCTCTTGGTCTATTTTCAAGGCTATCATCTCCCGAAAGAGAGCTTTGGAACCATCTCTGAACAGTTCTGATGTCAACAAAACCATTACCGCTTGGTACTCCGTAGAGCTTCTGCGGCAGAGTGACCCATTTTGTACTCATACGAGAAAATCACTCAACATAGTTTGGTTGTTATCATTTTCATAAGGTCTGTGGGTACGAATTTTGTATACCAATATTGCTGGGAAAGAAAAAGAGTCAAAATTAAATGCAAGGTATACATTATGGAGTTTTCAAATGACTGAAATAACAAGTAATTAAAAATGCGACATTTCATGTGAAACAACCTAATACAAATGTAGAAGAAAGAAAACAAAACTGAATTTCTACCTCAAAATGCAAAGGCGATGCTGAAAAAAATACTTGAAAGAAATAGTGAAAGCATTGAAGTGAAGAAAGAATTTTAAAAAATTTATGAAAGACACTTCTCATACCTCGACCTATGCAAAGAGAATTTAGAGCGGAAGATTTAGTGTGATTAAACTCTTTCCAGTTTTAAGGAGTCAGCAGTTAAGATCCATGAAAGCATTGGAAAGCAAATAATACGAGGGGGTGGGGACTGAAAAGTTCATTGGTTGACTATGAAGAAGTGATACTAGAGCTGTGAAATTTTGCATGCTTTAATGTTAACACTTCTTATTAATAACTGCATTGTTTCTTTCCAGGTAAACTGACATCTGACTGTTCAGAGTAGATTTCAAAAGTAACTGGTAGCAACTTTTCTTGAAAATCAACAAAATTTGGTCTTATCAAGTGTCTGCAGAAAAAGGGTTAGCCCCCTTGACATTTATGCTGACATGGTTGATACATAAGGGGATGACGCTCCAGCTTTATCAACAGCAGAAAAGTGGGCAGTTGAATTTTTGAGAAGGAGAGTCGTAACGATGACCCAAGGTCTAGACGTCCTGCAACATCTACCACCGAGGAAAACATTGGTTGTGTTCATCACGTGTTGATGGATAATAGGCGATTGACTATAAATCAGATAGCCAATGCTATTAGCATATCCCCTGAGAGAGTTGAGAATATTCTGTACGCTAGACTTGGCATGACGAAGGTTTCTGCTCGGTGACTGTCACGTCTTCTGACACCTGATCAAAGCGCACCAGGCTGACCACATCACAAGAAAAATCTGAGATTGTTTGAGGCTGGTTTCCTTGAACGTTTCTTAAGCCATGATGAGTGTTGGGTTCATCACTTTGAGCCAGAAACAAGGAGACAATCCATGCAGTGGAAACACCCAATCTCACCCGCACCAAAGAAGACCGAGGTCGTTTCATCTGCAGGGACGGTGATGGCCTCAATATTTTGGGATGCAAAAGGCATTGTGTTTATCTTTAAAAGGGCCACACCATCACTGGAGAGTCAACTTGCTGAGGCAGTTACGAAAGGCTTTCATCAGGACACTGCTCTATCACACAACTCCTTGGTTTCAATGGCTGCTGTGCGTGACTTTGGCTTTGAACTGGTTGATCACCGTCCCTATTCTCCCGATTTGGCATCATTTGACTATCATCTGTTCTCCAGCAGGAGAAAACACTTGGCTGGGAACCAGTATTGCAGTCATGATAATGTCATATCTGTTGTTGATAAACCTTTTGACGAACAAGATGAAAGCTTCTTCAACAATGGAATCCAAGCACTGCAACACCAATGGAAGAAGTGTGTGGACCGTAAGGGAGGGTGTGTTGCAAAACTAAGCCTCATTTGGTCACATTCCACGAGAATGTCTTGGTCAGCCTATGAACATTACAGCCAACCCTTGTAAATATTGATAACTTATTTAATGAAGTTGTTATTGCAAATGGCTTTGTGACTTCTAAGGCAGAAGTTTGAACAATATAGAACTTTAAAGATGAAGAAAAGTAGCATTTTTTGTTCATTGCAAATAAAACATATACTCTTTACTCTTTTACTTGTTTCAGTCATTTGACTGTGGCCATGCTGGAGCACCGCCTTTAGTCGAGCAAATCGACCCCAGGACTTATTCTTTGGAAGCCTAGTACTTATTCTATCGGTTTCTTTTGCCGAACCGCTAAGTTACGGGGACGTAAACACACCAGCATCGGTTGTCAAGCGATGGTTGGGGCACAAACACAGACACACAAACATATACACACACACATACACACATATATATATACATATATACGACTGGCTTCTTTCAGTTTCCGTCTACCAAATCCACTCACAAAGCTTTGGTCGGCCCGAGGCTATAGTAGAAGACACTTGACCAAGGTGCCACGCAGTGGGACTGAACCCGGAACCATGTGGTTGGTAAGCAAGCTAAAGATATGTTCGTTATGAATGTCGTAGGTTGACTAGTGAGTTGTTTTTTATTATTGTTTCTGCGTGTTATACCAAAATAAGGAGGCACGAACATAACTGAATATTTTTTATAAGATTTATTGAAGATTACAATAATTGAATATAAACTTCAAATGCCTACTGGTAGAGACGTCAGATATTAGAACTTGAGCTTCACTGTAACAAATACACATAATAAGTGGTTAGTAAGGCTCGAGAAAACAAAGAATTGGTCCGTAATTATACAAGAAGTTGTAGTAACGCCGTGCGCATGCGTAGTCTCACGCATGCGTGGAATTAAACAAGCAAGCGTTCCCGCTCAATTCATTCTCTTTCTTGCTGGCCAGCAATAGAGCATGGACGTGTCAAGCAGTGACTCTGACATTCCAACCTGGAGACAGTCTCTTTACGTGTATAGCTGTCACTCTCCATCTTTCGGACTTACGCACGACAGCTCGCTTACAACTACATACCCACGTCCCAACAACCATGCTCACACACACAGAAGCTGTAACAACAACAAGATCAAAAGATGTATATATTTACCACCTAAATAAAGTGTTGTATAAGTTGATGGTCTGGAGTTCAGCGTTCCGTTTATATTCTCTAATTTTATATAGGAAAGTC
>NC_068982.1:105251341-105270735 GCF_001194135.2 Octopus bimaculoides
AGAAGTTGTAGTAACGCCGTGCGCATGCGTAGTCTCACGCATGCGTGGAATTAAACAAGCAAGCGTTCCCGCTCAATTCATTCTCTTTCTTGCTGGCCAGCAATAGAGCATGGACGTGTCAAGCAGTGACTCTGACATTCCAACCTGGAGACAGTCTCTTTACGTGTATAGCTGTCACTCTCCATCTTTCGGACTTACGCACGACAGCTCGCTTACAACTACATACCCACGTCCCAACAACCATGCTCACACACACAGAAGCTGTAACAACAACAAGATCAAAAGATGTATATATTTACCACCTAAATAAAGTGTTGTATAAGTTGATGGTCTGGAGTTCAGCGTTCCGTTTATATTCTCTAATTTTATATAGGAAAGTCATTTATACTCTTGATTGAAATTTAATAAGCTAAAACCTGATGTTGCTATATCAGGCCGCGCTCTGGCTTGCTTGCGACGAGAGATGAGAATGTGTATTCTCTGGTAGCTTTCAAACCTCTACGATTGTTCTTGGCAGGCTTTTGCCTAAATTTTTAAAAAAAATTTTTAGTGCGCGAAATGTTGATAGAACATTTGATTAAGTTCGTGATATGACATGATATCGCTGCAAGCTGATTTGTTGATAACCAAGGCAAACCATATGACTTCAACGTGATCTGCACGACGTGACTAGGATTTGGCAATTGAGGATTTTTGGCTCGATTCCCTACCTCCTACAACATATCGGTAAGCAAACTCAGTGCTGGGATCTTTTCTGTTCGAATTGATTTCGTATTTAGTGTAATGATACACTCTTATAGGTTAATTAATGACGTGAAAGTAATTTTGCCAGGGGGAATTCCAACCACGTTTCGTGGCTCACTACCTCAACAGCTCCTTTATAGGATCCAGTGGCTAAAGACATCATCAGGAGGAACCATGTCCGGTTTCAGCCCCTACTCTTCTACCGTTTTCGACGTGGAGGATTCTTTTGCTTGTTGCCATAGTAACAGTCTTTTGAAAACTCTACGAAGAAGCACGTGTTGACAGCAGTCTTTGAAAAGTCTTTTATCTGCGAGGAAGCACTGAATGTTTAAACGCTTGTTTCTTTTAGTCATTGAGCATTGAGGTGGTTGTGAGGTGTGCTAAAAATAACACCTAAATAAGATTTATTTACCTGAAAGAAAATTACCGGAGACATAACACGTGTTGTTTACAAATATTAACAACAAGTGCTATTTTCAGGATGTTGACGACAAAATGTGCAGTCACGCACAAAATGATAGCTTCCAAATCCTGTTTCCTGACTGGGTGAACTATAACTATAACTTTTTTAAAACATTTTTCTGGAAAAAATGAAATAACTCCAGCAATTCAGTAGGGGAAAGTGTATTATTGTACCAAATTTTAAAATTTTCAGTAAACTTTAATTTTTGAAATGCAGACAGCCAAACCGAAAAGATCCCCGTACTTCTGCACCAGTTGAACGAGTGCTTCCTGAAATAAATAATGTGTGGACAGGTGAAAGTCAGATGCTACATTCAAGGATCTTTTGATGACTATACTAAACATTCTAATAAGCAGTTTCAAATGAAAACTACGAAAGTAGTGGTAAGGGAGTAAAATAATACTTGACAATAAATGTGTGGCAAGATTCAAAACCGAATCTACAAATTGCCAAGTTAAAATCACAGCTAAGAACAACTTTTTCATGTGATCAGCCGAGTTATAGAACAATCTGAATTGAAATGTCACGTAATGCATCTTTCTTTTACATGTTTTTAACGCCAACTTTGCAGAGTGTCAAGGACGCCTGGACGAAATGTGTCTTCGCTTTCACTAGATCATATTGTGCAGAGACCGGCTATTTCATTTCACACGTCTCATCTATTGCCCCAGTTTGTAGCCACCCACAGCTAAGCTAACCACATCCTCGTTTTGCCGCTTTTAACAGTCGTTCTTATGATTTTTTTAATAACTTCGCCAGCAGCTCTAGCTCGTTGACACAAACCCATTGTGTATATTTTCTCTTGTTTTAGCAGTTTAATTACAGAACCTCCTTAATCAACTATTTGTAAGAACTACAGAATTGTCCTTTTCAGTGTGTAAATTTCGTTGTAGCATTTTTAATTCATGGCCAGCATGGAAAATATTTGTGTAGTGAAATAAAATCCTATTAATTGTTCACAGGTAAGGACCGTCCGATGCGAGGTGACGAGAATGGCTCTTTAGTACATCACACGGTTGATACAATAAATACAAAATTGAATAGTACATATAAGTGCCGGAGAGAAAAAGGAGTACCGCGTAGAATGATGAAGAGAAGATTTATCGACATGTAAACGTGTGCCTATTGCGTGTGTCGTATTTACAGAATAATAGACAGGCCGTCATGAGAACAAAATATATGTATGTGTGTGTTAAGAACATGTAATAACAGCAAAGAAGTGAACAGGGAAAGAGTCTATAGCCATCGAAGTGAGAAGTTCGTAGACACAAGAATGAGAATACCAGTTCGTAGTCCATTGTACAGTTGAAATACGGTATCAAGAAATTGCGGCCAGTTACTGAGCCGGTTGCAGGTACATGTCGTACGTGAAGTCGTGGCTGTGATGCTGCTGCCTGAGTCACTTGGTACAGGAGTTGTTGGAACTTGGGCGAGTTGCTTGTTGAGTTTTGTACGTAGAGAGATGATGTTGATGACATTAAGAAGATGATGGTGGCAACGAAGAAGACTGCCGTAATGCAGTTGGACGAAATTGGTCTCAACGTGGCTGCTGTGGTGTTGTCGCTAGAACTGGCCGTGTCTTGTGTGGTCAGTGACTAGACCTTAAAAGGTTTGGAACCAAAGACATATAATGAGAAAAAGGCTGGGTTTTTATAAGGAACTGTAGGCTCAAAACTGACTTGAGAACTGGCTCTCTCACATGATTTTATTTAGAGGCTCCGATTGGTTATACTCAGCAAATTTTGTTTTTGCTAGGTTAACTCTAAGATCCTTCGATTCTAGACCTTGCCTCCATACCTGGAACTTCTTCTCTAGTTCAGGTAGTGATTCAACTATAAGAGCAAGGTCATCAGCATAGAGGATCATCCAGGGGCAGCTTGTCTTAAATTTCTCTGTTATTGCCTGGATGTCTATGATGAACAAGAGAAGGCTGAGGACTGATCCTTGGTGAACCCCTACTTGTACCCTGAATTCTTTGCTGAAATCATTGCCAACCCTCACCTTACTGATGGCATCCCTGTACATAGCTTGTACAGCTCTCACCAACCACTCATCCATTCCTAGTTTCCGCATTGACCACCAGATAAGGGATCAGGAGACCCTGTCAAAGGCTTTCTCCAAGTCAACAAAAGACAAGTACAGAGGTTTATCTGCAGTTATGTATTTCTCCTGCGGCTGTCTTACCAGAAATATAGCATCAGTGGTACTTCTCCCTGGCACAAAATCAAACTACATCTCATCTAGGCTCTCTCTCTAATTAGTTGGGCTATGACTCTCTCCATAACTTTCATCACCTGATCCAACAATTTGATACATTTGTAATTATTTCTATCTAAGGCATCATCACCTTTACCTTTGTAACAGTTGATAGTGCTGCTACAGCAGTTAGAAGGTATGACTCCTTTGTGAACCGCCTAATTTTCAATATGGGTGACTAGACCATAACCCACACTGCCAGATATTTTAAGCATCTGATGGACCGGGGGCTTTCCCTGTTTTCCTATCCTTAATTACTTTATCTATCAAGGTACTGTTGATTCGGGTAGCTGGTCCCTCAACTGGGTCAATATTTGGCAGACTCTCCTCTTTTCCATTCATTCTCCACATTCAGCAGTCTTTCATAATGGCATTTCAAGCTTCATTCTTTGCAGAAACATTAAATGCAAATGCACCATCATCCATGTGGGCACATTTCTCTTCTGTGACATTACGATTTTCTCTCGTACACTGTCTTACAATCCAAAACACTTCAGTTCTTTGGTGCTCACATTACTGAACATAGGCAAACTTCTTTTCTGCTTTTTCCTTGGCTAGATATACCTGTCTCCTAGCTGCCCTTCTGGCTATCTGATACAGTTCCCTGCTACCCCAATTCTATGGCCTCCATGTACACCATGAAAAAATACCAGGTTGCTGTCCGACATGCCGATTGAAGTCCCCAGCCATGAAGATGAGATCCTTGTCATTCATCTTAGAAGTAGCCTGTAGAAGGATATCATAAAAATGGTCCTTCTGTTCATTTGGTGGGCCTGCTTGTGGGGCATAGGCAGAGATAATTGACACACTGCCATTCTGCAAGACTAGCCTGAGCGTAAGCACACTATCATTCACTCTCACTACATCTATGACCTTATCCCCCCATTTCTCTGCAAGAAGTATGCCCACACCACCTACCCTGTCACTGTTATCTTCCCAGAAGATTTTATGCCTATGTATCTTGCCTGTGAGGAACCTGGTTGAAGCTCCTCTCCACCTTACCTCTTGGATACATCAACACGCCTCCATTCAAGCAGCTCAACAATCTTGCTAGACCTACTTTTCAATGTGCCTACATTGACAGTGCCAACCCTGAGAACTGGGTAAGGGGCACAGGAGAGATGGTATTAGGCACTGAAAAGAAGGTTTCAGTGTTCGTTTGATAACAGACATGTCACATCAGTTGATCTCACTTTAACCTACCATCATTCAAACATGTTAAAATTATTGTCCTTACTGGTAGTGAGTAGCGCTGTAAATATAAGCAAGCATTACTGCTGCAAATATAAATAGGTTAATGTATAAATTAATTATATATATAAATGATCTGCTATTGGTTAGTCTATTATATATAGTGAGAAAGAGGCAGGTGGTTTGTTAATTTACTAATAATTTCCTAAATAACATATCACCTTTTGATGCATGCAGTAGTGTGGGCGATTATTGGTGGCAGGGAAGGAGGGACGAGAGTATGCAAGTCTTTTGGTACAGAGTGAGGCAGAGCCCTGAAGGGGACAAGCAATGGCCAGTTTACTATCGTTGTGGAGAGAAACATGGCAACAGTGAGAGACATAAGTAAATCAAGAATGCATACGAATTTTAGAGAACAATGGCGCAAACATTATGAAACAAGGACAGAGGACTAAGATTTTAGGGTATTACGGTTTGAAGGTTATTTGAAGAATTAAATAGTTACAGGTTATGATAGTACATGTTAGTATTACAGGTTAGATAAGTGAATGAATGAATGAATGAGGTGATTAAAAAAAACGAGAAAAATTCTTAGCTATGCATGTCATGAAACAACAGTGAATCAAGTGGTGTGAAAGTGTGTACATATATATATACATATGTGCACATGTGTGTGTGTGTGTGTAAATATATATGTGTGTGTATATATATATGTGTGTGTGAGTATGTGTATATATATATATATAGATAGATATTGCAGGTAATATGGGTGTCTGAAGATGTAAGACAATAGGCACATATTACTGCGTCGGTGATTCAAAGCCTTGACTGCTAGATAACTAGACAAACACCTTGAGAGAACCACCACAGTTTCACATGATTGGTCTATTAAGCAACCAATCAACATGAAGCTGTAGCTTGATGTTGTTTTCTAGAATGTTCTTCTTGCACCCTAAAAAAGATCACTTTTGGTACATTTTAATTGCAGAATGTTGATGGTAGCTGAGCAACATGTACCTCCACTCTTACTTTTGTGACGGTTCCAGTCAGTTGTACAGACAGCTTAAGACAGACAACCAAGGATCTCTGATTCATGGAGATTTGCACAGTTGACTTTGTATGCTTTGAGCCAATCACATGTCATACAGATAGCTTTCCATAATTTCAGAGTAGTTGTCTCTCTCCCAGTATGTAACTACTAATGTTGTTAACTCTAAATGGCCAACAACAAATATCCTTCTGTCCAGTAATAAATATTTCAGTTAAATGTTTGCAGCTTTTGCTTCAGTTATTATTTATGCAGCCAACAAAATATATTTTCATTTACCAACTCCGCATCGCACCAATCAAACAGACCAATGTGACACTACAGTTAATGACCAGATTGATTTCCTGTCTAAACTTCAGCTTCAGCAGCAACTTAAAATGCAAGGATGTTATAGTTGCCTAAATGAGGACTGGCTAATGGCAATATATTGATTGAACTGGTACATGTATAATAGAACAAAAACTGGTAAAAATCTGGTATCAGGTCAAATTATGACATTTATATACTTATACAACATATAGAGAGAACGAAATGCTTTAAGGGGTTCAAAACACAAGAGATCAATAAAAGTTCCATTCAGGAATTTTCACAATGGTTGTGATATATGCTGGTCTATTCCTGGAATAGTTATAAGGTAGGTCTGTAGTATTGATAATAAATAGTAGGCGAAGGTGCATGGCTCAGTGGTTAGAGCACGGCTGGCCAACCTGAGGTTCAAAGGCCACATGCATCCCGCAGACTTTTATCTTGTGGCCCACTTGACACTTTCTTGAAATGGGTTTATTTAAACAAACATTTTAAAAATTTTATCAAAAATTAAAGCTTGTAATGAAAAGTAAGAAAAGAAAGATTCTACTGTTTTTGCAACAATAATATTTCATTCATTATTGTAATAATACTTCCTTTTACTTGCTTCAGTCATTTGACTGTGGCCATGCTGGAGCACCACTTTTAGTCGAGCAAATCGACCCCAGGACTTATTCTTTGTAAGCTTAGTACTTATTCTATCAGTTTCTTTTGCCGAACAACTAAGTTACGGGGACCTAGACACACCAGCATCGGTTGTCAAACGATGTTGGGGGGACAAACACAGACATACAAACATATACACACATATACATATATACAACGGGCTTCTTTCAGTTTCCATCAACCAAATCCACTCACAAGGCTTTGGTTGGCCCGAGGCTATAGTAGAAGATACTTGCCCAAGGTGCCACACAGTGGGACTGAACCCAGAACCATGTGGTTGGTAAGCAAGCTACTCACCACACAGCCACTCCTACAGTGGGACTGAACCCGAAACCATGTGGTTTGTAAGCAAGCTACTTACCACACAGCCACTCCTATGCCTATAGCATGAGAAAGCAAAATGTTTTCAATTCTGTCAGCAGTGCTGCTCTATTCTTGTAGCAAGCATATGTATGTTCTGAAGAGGGTGTTAGAGTTTGAGGTAAATGGAGAGCGAAAGCGATGGAGACCGAGGAAAATGTGGAGGAGACAGGTGGAGGAAGAGATTGGGAGGGTTGGCTTGAGAATGGAGGACACCCAAAACTGGGCAAGATGGTAAGATGGTGTGACGGCGGTTGTTTTGGCATAGAGGTAGATCCAGCCACCCCTGTTAACGGGGACACAACCTGGATTCAAAATGATAGGTGATGGATGATGATGAAGTGTTAATTGAACATCATTTTTTGCTATCTTTTATATGTAATCCGGTTTCACCAGTCCTCAGTCAAATCGTCCAACCCATGCTAGCATGGAAAGCAGACGTTAAACGATGATGATGATGTTTATGTATACACTTTAGAATAAGTCTTCGAAAGACTGGGCGCATATGTATTATATATCAAGTGTAAGTAAAATATACACTGTATCATACAATATTCTAACTCTAGTAGTAGTGCTTTCATTGCATACCATACTTTTCTGTATAAAGTGATCAATGTAAAAAATGTCTGTCAGTAAATGAGAGATTATAGCATAAAAACTACAACTGTTTGAAATGATCTTTTATAGTTATTTGTGTTTCAAGCAGCCTTGCTAGTTGTCTTTGTTTTTGTAATTATTTATTTAAATCAATTTGTTTGAAAGCATTAAAAAATTTTTAAGATCAGATTTGTTTTCTATTAAAAAAAATAGTTTTTTAAACTTTCGTATTAACAATCATTGTTTTTGGTGTAGCTTTTTAATAAATAATTCAAAGTATTAAGACAGTGTTGTCAATAACATAATACACTGGTGTACTTTAATATTCTATAATTTGATGGTGGCGAGCTGGCAAAAATGTTAGCACACCGGATGAAATGCTTAGCAGTATTTCGTCTGTCTTTACATTCTGAGTTCAAATTCCACCGAGGTCGACTTTGCCGTTCATCCTTTCGGGGTCGCTAAATTAAGTACCAGTTGTGTACTGGGGTCGATCTAATTGACTAGCCCCCTACCCCAAAATTTCGGGCCTTGTGCCTAGAGTAGAAAAGAATGTTCTATAATTTAAACATTGTTCTCTAATAATATTTAGAAATTAGATGGAACAACTCCTTGACAGTGATTATTAAATGTTTTTGAACAAATTCTGTTAATAGTTTTAGAATGAGCTCAAAAAATACAGGAAAATAGATGAAAATAGACAATTTAGTAGTCAATGAGAAAAAGAATATTGTTATTCATATGCCAAAACTCAAAGTTGATTTGTCTCATCTGCAAAGGAAGTATTGTTGTTTTTAAAGAATATAATGTGAAAAGATATTATAAAACTGTTCATCCTGAATACTTACAGTTCAGTAAAGATGCAAGGAAAATGAAATTAGATAATTTCAAAGCTGACTTAAAAAAGGAACAAATGATATTCAGTTCAATGTTTCAACACCCATCAAATATTGTTTGAGCAAGTTATTCAGTTGCTTTTTTAAATGGAAAAAAAAAATTTTTTTTAATAAAACCATTTTCAGACAATGAATTTGTGAAAGAGTGTTTATCAGCTGTTGTAAAAGATATTTTAGCAGAAAAAAGTGAGCTGTTCTCAAAAGTGCCTTTGTCACATCAAACTACATGCGACCATACTAAAGAAATTTCAGATGAAATTCAGTTATGCTTACAAGAAAAAATTCAAAACTTCAAGTTTTATACTTAGGCTTTTGATGAAAGCACTGATATTTTTGACATACCTCAACTTACTGTATTTGTTTGTGGAATAAATGAATCATGAAGTTTTGTAAGCTTGAAGAATAAAGTTACAGGTGAAGATATTTTTCAATCAATTGAAAGTTGTCTTCTAGAAAATAATTTAAGTTTGGAAAACCTTTCAGGTATAATAACTAATAGAACACCTGCTATGGTTGGTAAAAACAGCAGTGCAGTAACATTACTGGTGAAAAAAGTTGAGACTGTAACAAAACAAAGTGATGATGTTTTTGTTGTTCACTGTTTGATACATCAACAGAATTTATGCTCAAAAGTGTTATTCATGAATCATGTTATGGATGTTGTTGTAAAAAACAATAAACTACATTCGATCACATGCACTTCAACATAAGTAAATTCTCACAGAAATAGATTCTGAATATGGTGATGTAATCTATTTTACTAAAGTTAGATGGCTAAGTCAAGGTTCTTGTCTAAAATGATTTTTTGTATTAAGAGAAGGAATAAATATTTTTTTGAATGAGAAACAGAAATGCATCTATGAATTAAGCAGTTATGAATTGTTATCTGATTTATGCCTTTTAGTTGACTTAACAGAGGAATTGAATCTCCTTAACTATAAAGTACAATGTAAAAATAATTTAATTATTGATGCTCACAACTGCATAAATGCATTACAAAAACGTTGGAGTTGTTTGAAGTACAACTTAGAAAAAATAATTCTGTACATTTTACATTTTAGAATAATTTTTGTAAAAAGAGAAATATTTCAAAATATGTGGATGATATTAAAAAGTTATCACATGAATTTGACAATATGATTTTAAAAAACATATTAAAAAATTTGAAATTTGTTCTTTTCCATTTGATGTTGATGTTGAGACTGTTCCTGAAAATCTACAAATGGAAATGATTGAAATGCAGTGTAATATGGAACTTAAACTTCTTTTTGAGAAAACTTCAAGATATGACTTTTACAAAAATTTAATCACATTTGAGAAATATCCTAATTTGAGAGCCTTTTTGCAAAGAATTTTGAGTGATTTTGGCTCTACTTACACATGCGAAACGTTCTTTTCAAAAATGAAGTTAGCAAAAAAAAACAAAAAAAAAAAACACGAAGCTCAATAACTGATGAAAATTTGAGCAGTCAACTGTGCTGTGCAGTAAGTAACCTTGAAATAGATTTGAAGAAAATAAGTCAAAAGAAAATAAAGCAAATATCTCATTAAATTATAATTTTGATACTTTTTCTATTTTTACTGAATCCTTTATTGTGTTTAATTTCAAAATAAAATTGTTTGTATAAAACATTTGTTTCAAAATAAATTTAAAATTTATAAGTGGCAATAAAGCAATAGCCTACAATTTTATAATTTTAAACAAACAAAAAGTATGAAAAATTCTCGATTCTGTAATTTGATTATTTGACTATTAATGCATAAAGTATACAAATGGCCCTCAAAAAACTTTCTGGTGATTAAAGTGACTTGCGATGTAATTTGAGTTGGCTAGGCCTGGGTTAGGGCATTAGGATCAGAATCATGAGGTAGTGAGTTTGATTTCTAGACTGGGCTGTGTTGTATTCTTGAGCAAGACACTTTATTTCATGTTGCTCCAATTCACTCAGCTGTAGAAATGAGCTATGATGTCACTGGTGCCAAACTGCATCAGCCTTTGCCTTTCTCTTGGATAACATTGGTGGCATGGGGAGGGGAGGCTGGTATGTATGGGCCACTACTGGCTTTCCATAAAACAATCTTGCCTGGACTTGTCCTTCAGAGGGTAACTTTCTAGGTACAGTCCCATGGTCATTCATGACCGAAATTGGTCTTTAACCTTTTTTGCATAGTAGGTTAAGACAGGCGATCATAAATAAACTCAAAGGTTTAAGGAAATGAGTACTGGGATCAGTCTGTTTGATTTAATGTTTCAAAGCTGTGCTCCTGCATGGCCACAACCCAATGACTGAAGTAAATAAAAGATAGAAGGTAAACTAATGATGAAAAGATTAACCCATGATTAAAAATTAACAAGGTATGTATGAACAGACAGAAAGAAGAAAATTCAATATCCTACTACTATTACATTTGAAAAACAAGTGTATTTCAAAGTGTGTAATTCAGCTAGGCATAGACATTTGGTGTCTTGGGATTTGTGAACTGACCTCACCTTACCTCAGCATTTTCTTCAACATTATGTATAATGTATTACATATATCATATCACAAGTATGTATTATATATATATATAAATCATATCACAAGTATATCAAATTTTCAGAACTTGATCATTTGCAGTAATAGTATTGACCTAAATATATATAATAGTATTCTTGCCTATGAAAGAGTTTGCCATAATAATAATAATAATAATAATAACAACAACAACAATAATGATAATGATAATAATGATGATAATAATAATAATAATAATAATAATAATAATAATAATAATAATAATAATAGTCTATGCTATAACAAAGAAATCTGCTTTTTAGTTTGTTTGGAGTATGTTACTTGTATTAAATGAAAGCGATTATTTAAGTTTACATTGTCTACAAAATTCTTTAAAAATCCTAATTTCATAATATTTTTTTATCCAAATATGATTTCCAAGTTTCTTGAAACAACAACAGCAACAATTCTTTCTAATTTTAGCTCAAATCCAGCAATTTTGAAGTGAGGAAGTTAGTCATTCACATTGACCCAAGTACTTGGCTGGTACATTATTAATCTCAATAAAAATGCTGTCTTTGATTCCTCATGTATCATAACATCCTCTGAGAATAAAGATTGCCATTGATTGTTATTTGCATAATCAACTTCAAAACACTTGGATGAAGCAACCCTCCCAACCATATAACAATACATAAAACCTCACAGCAATAACAACTTGCAAGATTTTGAATACTCTGGGCTTAACCAAGACCACATCCATAAACCAAAAACAGTTATTATTCGAGGAATGCTGACATTGGCTGTCAAAGCTGTTTAACTGGTGTGGAACAAATCAAAGCAATTTAGTTATTTAATAAAATAACTGAAACTGAAGAAATCATTGTTGACATTGTTGATGTCATCACCCGAACTAAATTCAACGACTGGCACCCATGCCAACATCGTCTCCTTCATTGGACATGAAACTCGGCTTGCGAAGACCTGTTGTGGCAAGTGAAAACGAAATCGTGATGGCACCTGTGCCCAGCGTCGCCTTCCTGGCACTTGTGCCGGTGGCATGTGTAAGACATTCGAGCGAAATTGTTGCTAGGGCCGCTGGACTGGCTCCTGTGCAGGTGGCACTTAAAATACACCATTTTGAGCGTGGCCGTTGCCAGTACCGCCTGACTGGCCTTCGTGCCGGTGGCATGTAAAAGCACCCACTACACTCTCGGAGTGGTTGGCGTTAGGAAGGGCATCCAGCTGTAGAAACTCTGCCAAATCAGATTGGAGCCTGGTGTAGCCATCTGGTCCACCAGTCCTCAATCAAATCGTCCAACCCATGCCAGCATGGAAAGCGGACGTTAAACGACGATGATGATGATGATGCTCACATGGATTGAAATGACCATTTTCATTACAGCATCCTGATGAATTATCACCTGACGGTGGATCAGAAGCCACAGCTTGCATCAGCAAGAGACTTCATACATGTTTGATGTGTTCATGATCAATTTTCAACCGTTACTTTTCTATACAAGAACTGCTGAAGTAGCTTTGAAAACAGTAAAATGCCTGATATCAACAACAATGAACCAAGTGATAAACTGGATACAAATGTCTTTCAAATAGCTATACTTTAATATTCCAATATGCCAGTCATAAACACCAAACTATCACCATTGATGTGCAATATTTGACTCATCATCATCATCATCATTTAACAGCTGTCTTCCATGCTGGCATAGTTTGGATGGTTTGACAGGAGCCGGCCGCCTGAAGAGCTGCCTAGGCCCCATGTTTGTTTAGTTATGGTTTCTTCGACTGGATGCCCTTCCTAACGTCAACTGCTTTACAGTGATCTGGATGCTTTTATGTGGCACCAGTACAGTTACTTTTTATATGGCACCAGCACCCATAAGCCCACAAGATTAGGAATGCTCAGCTGGAGAGGGATGCAGGGCACATGCCTGTATGCAAGGACAACTATGATTTTACTTAGCTTGATGTATCTTCTCAAGCACAACAAACCACCAGGATTACAGTCCCATGTCATCCCCTCTGTGAAACCCAACCTCTGAAGATCTTTTCTCACCATTTCTGTACATGGCAAATACAAACCCCATGAGATATTGCAGAATCTTCAAGTAACGAAGTAGGCAGATGTAAATGGCCAAACGATTTGAACACTCATTGTTAAGGATAAATCAAATTACAAAGTCAGATTAAATCAAATCCTACTAAAATGTGATAATATTAGTTATTTTAATTACATAAAATTTTATCAGTATATAATAAGGGCAGATGTCTGTGGAAGAATTACTCTGTGTAACAGAAAATTCTTACAGAAATACATTCCCATGGTTCTTGGGCTGTTGCTGGTGCTAGTGCCACATAAAAGTGCTCATACTGGTGCCATGTAAAAGTACTTGTGCCAGTGCTGTGTAAAAGCACCCAGTAATACTCTGTAAATAAATTTTATTCAAATAATTTTTCTGTTATTTCAGGAATAGGACTGCGATACTATAAATTGTTGCCAAACCTCCTTGTAATCATGCTCTCCTATCTTAAAGAACAACATGAAAATGCACTGCAAAAACACAGACATGAATAACATCACTAAAAAATAATTCTTAATTGCACCAGATATATCTCCAATTGCAAACAAAATGACTGCAATACAACAGTAAAATTAAAATCCTTTCATAGCTGTCAAATATACTGACACAAATGACAGTTTGATTAAATTAAATACAAAGATCTTCCATATGTACATATTATGACCAGTCTGAAATACCACCAACTGAAATTAAAAATGCAATCAAGTTCAAACAAAACTTGACTTTAAGATTTAGAAATATTTTCTAATTGTCACTATTCAAAAATTTCAGTATTTAACCTTTTAGTACTGGCCCCAGTAATCTGGTTTATGCTAAAACTGACCAGATCCAACCTCTCACACTTACCCTATAATGTCATTCTAAGAATGAACAATCACATCATTGAAATCTTGAAGCTACAAGACAATGCAGAATTAATTACAAACAATGTGAATAAATAAGCATTATATTTCACTAAGAAACCTAAATGCTAAAGTGTTAAAGGTTTATAATGGAATGGAAGGTTTATGATGCTTGTGGAGTATCTCCTTCTCCAATTATAATTATTTTTGTAGTTTCAAGGAACTGGAGCACAAAGAAGAAGTTCACAAGCAGAGTACAATTCAATAGCCGTTTATTTACAGAGTTTTCGTTCATGTGGTTCGCTCTCAGTCACTATCTTTATAGCAGTGAGTGGTTTGTCTTAACTCCGTACACTTGAGGTTCATTACCTCTGGAGATAAGCATGTGGAGTCAGAGTAGGATAAGAGTCCGCTGTGAGCTTCTGGCTGCGCAGTGTTTCTTGGCATAAGCGTGAGAAGAAAATGAGAGAGTGAATGTCGTTGTTTCTTGCTTAAATACTGGTTGCTGGCGAGAATCTCATTGTTGTCTTGTGCATGGCAAATGGTTGCAAGCAAGATCTCGTTCTTGTCTCGAGCATGGCAATGGCTATTGGTGAGATCTCGTTCAAAATGGCGCTGGCTTCTTGTCCTTCGCTACAGATTCATAATATTTACTACTAATTTTTCAAAATAAATGTTCCTAATTTTTGAAATTAGCAAGTAAAACTATGTTTGTATTGAAATTTTCAGTAAAATAAGAAGACATGAATCAAACTGAAAAGATCAAGAAAAATTGTGTTGGATTTTAAATAATGAAAAATCCATGATTCAAATACTTCAGAGAATCTCAGCATGAATAATTCAGTTTGTAATGGACAATGTCAATTTCAGCAAACCCCTGATGTCCACCAACAACTAGAGCATGCTGTTCAACAGGAGTTACCCCATACCAAATGTTCCCCTGAAAATAAGCAAGCAGAAATAATGTCAGAAAGAACTATTTGTTGTTCTAATGAATTAGACAGAAAAAAAGGCTACTTGGTAGAAACTTTTGTCTTATGACTTATAATTTCTTCTTTGACACTAAGGACTTCAGCAGTCATTGCCCTTGTATTAGCTTTCATAATTATTGAAAATATGTTTAATTCTACATTGTGTTCTACTTCCATATTTATACTGTAATATTGTTGCATCTCTTTCTCGTCATATTTTTTAACATTCTACCATTTGTGGTATTAGCCTCAATACAGAGTTCACATTTAAAGAGAACATAATTCCATCAGGCTTATAATGTGATATGCAGTGTTTATGTAAAAGTTGAAATCAGATATCTCTCTCTCAGACAAATAAAGTCTCTCTATATATATACCCTCACACACACACACATGCACACACGTGCACGCACACACACACACTCACACACACACTCACACACACACACACTCACACACATGCACACGCGCACACACACACACACATGTGCGCGCGCTTCATTTTTGTAATTGGTTTGCAAGGTTCTTGATGTGAATTCAAGCGTTGAAACAAATTTTGTTATGTCCTTGGAAGAGTCATTACACCAATAATAACATACAGAGAGGTTCAATTACAATTTTTCGTTATTAGTTAATTGCTTAAATATCCAACCAACCAAGTCAATGATCGTTCATATAATGTGCTGGTTAAACAATCAATCGGTTATTTCTAAGTTAAAATTCTTTTGGCACTCTTCACGACCTTTTCAGTGATTTAGTGACTTCCCCTCTTTCTGCAAGGTTTGCACTGAGAGGCTTAGAGCAGGCCCAGCAGACTTTGCAGAAAGAGGGGAAGTCACTAAATCACTGAAAAGGTTGTGAATGGTGGCAAAAGAATTTTAACTTACAAATAACCGATTGATTGTTTAACCAGCACATTAAACAAATGATTGTTAAGTTAGTTGGTTAGATAGTTAAGCAATTGACTAACAAAGAATTGGAATTGAACCTGTCTGTGTGTTATTTTCATTGTTGTAATGACTCTCCTAAGACACAACAGTATATAACAGTGACCGAGACCTTTGGTGATGTGCTGTGCATGAGATGACCTGTGAAGCCAAGTGCACCCATGCTGGTGGCATGGAAAGAACACCTTTTGAGCATTGGGCTTCACGGTAACAAAGTGGCTGAGTTTCTTTCAAGCGTTGGGCAACGAATTCTTGTGAACAAACTCAAGCATCCCCTCCAACTGAACATACTTTGGTTTTTCTCAGATGAGAAAAATTTCTGCCAGGATCAGATGGTGAACATACAGAACAACTGTTGGCTTGCTGTGTCCCCAAAACATGTAGCAAGAGTGATAAAAAATCAAACATCCAGTCAACGCCATGGTGTTTGAAGTGATCACTAGTGATGGCGACGTTGTGCCTCCATTCGTCTTTGCACATGACCTCAGGCTCAACACGGAGGCATACTTCAAGTGCCTGGAGAAGGTAGTGCTGCTCTGAGTCAAGAGGGTGGATGCTGAAAGACCCTATGTCTGACTACAGGACTCTGCACCATGCCACACAAGCAGGAGAACCCAGTCATGGTTGTCAGACAATTTCTGAAACTACATCACCCATAACATCTGGCCACCTAACTCTCCAGACTGCAAACCCCTTGATTATTATGTGTGAGGTGCAGTTGAGTGAGAGACCAACTCATGCATTATCTTGTAGTTATGAGATTTTGGTGACATGACTTTATGTTTAGAATGACAAATGTTGGATAGGTGTAAGTGGATAGATGAGGCTAGTTTGAATATAAAACAGGGAGAATATTTAGGTCAGATATGGCCAGTTTAAATACTAAACGGTTGATATTGTTTCATAGGCAACCTACTACCAATCACCTCATGTTAGACCAAAACAATCCCGACAAAAACCTGGGTCTAACTAATCCAGAGGTAAAGCTCTGCCTTTTCCATCATGGGAAGATTATTGTGTTCACCATTACATCTATAACAACACACAGCTCCAACAATAAGCTTACAAAAGTACTACAGTGATGATTTCTGCTAAACTGTCCAGCCAACCTTTTCATCATTCACACACACATGCGCACACGCACGCGAGCACACACACACACACACACACGCACACATACACGTATGCACACACACACACACACACACACACATACATCCATGCATTCTCATGCATATTGTTAAACATATCAGAATTGCTTGGATGGGCAATGATTCAACATGTAATTTATGATTCAACATATAATTATCAATTCAGCAATAACTATTTACACTTTGTAGGTATTCCTATAAAAAGCATTTTAATATATGACAACAAATCAACAAACACCTTGTTTTCAATTGGTGACTACTGCATTCACATATGAATTTTACATTAGGTAACACTAGTGGCATCAGTCCACACACAACACATTTTCATTACATTTCCCTATGTTAACATTCATATATATCATCATCATCATCATCATTATTGTATGCCTACTTTCTCTGCTAGCATAGGTTGAACAGTTTGACTGAGGACTGGCAAGCCAGTAGGCTTCGCCAGGCTCCAATCTAATATGGCTTGGTTTCTATAGCTGGACGCCCTTCCTATTGCCAATCACTCTGAGAGCGGAGTGGGTGCTTTTTACTTGCCACCAGCATGGGAGCCAGTCAGAAGGTATCGGTATCGACCATGTCGGGATTGAACATGGTCAATGCCAGTGCTTTTTACATGCCGCCGGCACGGGATCCAGTCAGGGGGCGCTGACATCAACCATGTTCAGATTGTGCTTTTTAATGCCACTGGCACGGGAGCCAGTCAGGGGGCACTGGCATATATGTGTGTATATATATATATATATATATATATATATATATATATATATCCACACACACACATACATACATACACATACACATATATTATGATATATGTAGTATATTTTTAATATATTAATATGTTATAATATCGTATTGTATTTGTATATATATATACGAACATATTTATTGTTATAGGTATAAATATACCATAAGCAATTATAGAAAAATGGAGGAGAAAAAGATGTTGAATCAAAATTAGATTTAATACAAAATAGGATTCAATACATACACATGTTTCAAAGGACAATACAAATATGAAAGAAAAAATTATAACCATAGTAATTATTAAATTTATGCATTGTCATTTTCATCAATGTGAGGAATTTTTGTAAGGGCAGCAAAAAAGGTTTAATAAAATAAAGTAAGTTGATATTAATCTAATTAATATCAATTTTTACCCTTATTATTTAAATTTAAATAACCATATTCTCTAACCGGCAGGCTTCAATGCAGAAAGTTATTTTCTGTAGAGTCATTTCTGGCTTCAGCATGCAAAAACGAAGACATTTGAAATATACTCCCAAATATAATTGATAGAACTGTATGCATGTTATCTCTCGGGAGGACGTCTTGTATATAGTTCTATAAATTATATTTTCTATGACAGTCACACTGAGGATTTGCAGACATTTACGTAATATAAATGGTAACAATGAAACCATGGTATGTGACTAATCACTTCATTTTGCATCTTTTCATTTGCCTTGCTCACTTTACGTTCTGGCGTTTTGCCGAATTTTCTCGAGAACAATTTTTCTTAGTGGTCAGACCATATGGGATCTACATTTAGCATATACGAATCCACCTAGTGGTCATTCCTCTTATAATGTAATATAATTTTCTGAATCTTTGGGTTTTTTCAATATGCTAAGCCACTGGTTTAAGTTGATATTAATCTAATTAATATCAATTTTTACCCTTATTATTTAAATTTTTATATCATCATCATCATCATCATTTAACGTCCGCTTTCCATGCTGGCATGGGTTGGACGATTTGACTGAGGACTGGCAAACCAGATGTCTGCACCAGGCTCCAATCTGATCAGGCAGAGTTTCTACAGCTGGATGTTTTTCCTAATGCCAACCACTCCGAGAGTGTAGTGGGTGCTTTTACGTGCCACTGGCACAAGGGCCAGTCAGACAGTCTTGGCAACGGCCACACTCCAAATGGTGTTTTTTACGTGCCACCTGCACAGGAGCCAGTCCAGTGGCACTGGCAACAACCTCGCTTGAATGTTTTTTCATGTGCCAGTTAGGCGACGGTGGTAACAATCACGCTCAAATGGTGCTATTTACATGCCGGTGGCACATAAGCCAGACAGCTCCTTTGGCAATGATCATGCTTGGATGGTGCTGTTAGCGCTCCACTGGCACAGGTGCCAGTCATCGAATTTGGTTTAATTACGATTTCAATTTCACTTGCCCCAACAGATCTTCACAAGCAGAGTTTAGTGTTCAATGAAGGAAAGGTTGGTACGGGTGCCAGTCGTCGAATTTGGTTTGATTTCGATTTCACTTGTCTCAACAGGTCTTCGCAAGCAGAGTTTAGTGTCCATACACACACACATACATATATATATATATAT
>NC_068982.1:105271204-105274002 GCF_001194135.2 Octopus bimaculoides
CATTAATATCTGGAATTTTCTTTGAAAGTCAGAATATATTGAGAGAGAGAGAGAGAGAGAGAAGGCGGGAGGGAGGGAGGGAGAGAGAGAGAGACGGAGAGGGATGGAGAGGGAGAGAATATAGGTGTATCAGATACCATACAACATAAATTCTTGGTTTATTAACATCATCTCCACCTCTCAAGGATATGCCACAATTACCAAATGGTAATTAAGACCAGCTCCATATGAGAAGGATGGTGGGGGGTGGGATAATTTCAAGAATCAAGAACTTTCTGAAGTTGACATGCCATTGAGGGAAAGGACTGGCTTATTATCTGGAGATAAGAGAATAGTGTTGGTGTATCAGCATGATAATTGTCTAACCTTATCTCCAGTAGCCAAACACACACACATACTCTCTCTCTCTCTCTCTCTCACGCTCTCTCTCTCTCCAAAACCACAAGTTACTCACACACACACACATTCTCATCTTTATATATATAGATGACAAGGTGTACAACTCAAATACTTGATTTAGTGAAATTCACTCTGCCTCCAAAGGAGGTAAAACAATTTTCTAGTAGCAAGTGGGACCAACTCCAAATGAACTAGGAGATAATATCAAAACTAAAAAAAAAATTGACTTTCTGTTAAAAGAAAAGACAGTCTGGTTGTCTGAAGACAACAGCAGAAGGAATGACTGATAAATTGAGGTAGAAATTTATCCTAATCATTGTTTAGATTTTAAATATTTGCTTAGGGTTTGTATAGGTAAGAAATGGATTACTTGTTCATCTCTCTCTCTCTGATCCTCTTTTCTTATATCCATGTTCACAGGAGAAGGGGAGGGAAAGGGAGAGAGATAAGCCATATAGTTCAATAACAACATTGGTGCAGGCGTGGCTGTGTGGTAAGAAGCTTGGTTCCCAAACACATAGTTCCGGGTCACTAGCGTAGCTAGAGAGTAGGCCGCCCTCGGACCCCACAAAAGACACATATTGTCTAAAGCGGACCCAAAAGTACCGCCCCTTTAAAAGTGCTGCCCGGACGCCCCCCTCCCCCGCCTTCTCGCCCCCACCGCTACACTAGTGTTCCGGGTTCAGTAAAAGAAGTATGTTGTTCTGCTTAGAACAACTAGCTAGCCACAGAACGGCATCTTAAATGAATAAAACTATTTCGTAGCCGCTAAATAAACTGATACCAGCGAATTTGACAACGTGGAAGTGCTTAACTTATAATAATGAATCGCTAGTCTTCTGTAATGCTTGTATTGGCAACGTCATCACTATTTTTTTTAAAGTATGTAACGGGTGTGAATGGTGAGATATGGCTGCTATTTCTAGCAGGTCAAGCGACTGTATAAGATGTTCCTTTGCAATATAAATATCGTATTGTCAAAATGATTTGAAACACGATTGTCATTGGTTAAAAGGTTTTCTTAATTCTTTAAAGGCGGATGTATATTAATCTTTTACGTAACTTACTCTCACGTTGTAGGACGCACGTAAACACTTAATTAGTCCCCACTACCACCACACACACACATACACGATTAGACAGTGAGACGTAGACATGTAGGGACAATACATACGCAGTGAAAATAGCTAGGTTTGCAATAGTACATACGGGTGTGTTTGCAATAGTACATACACCTGTTTTATAATCTTGAGCTGTAATTTTAGAACTTTTTATTCCTTTATTTATTCTCTTTTTCTTTACATTGATACAAGGTCTCCAAATTAGAGACGAATGAGTTCTTTTCGTAAGCTCTTAATTTTGAATTCGAACCTGTTATGACACGATATAACATTGGGTTTTTCCAATACGTTGGGAGAGAAATTTGATTGTAGTGTTAGAAACTAGCTTCTTCTATCAAAGAAGAATTCTAATAAACAGAAGTCACACACGCACGCACGCATGCACGTACACACACATCTAAATAAGAAATAAAGTATAAATTTTAATTGATTAAAGTTTTTATAAGTTCTACAAGATTTAATCTGTTGGAAGTGAAATCTTTAATGTATCCACCAAACATCTATGACAAACAATATCCAGTTGAGACTGTGACAGTAATAAACAATGATGATGATGATACATATACATACATATGTAGTAACGCCGTGCGCATGCGTAGTCTTACGCATGCGTAGAATTAAACAACCAAGCGTTTCCCGCTCAATTCATTCTCTTTCTCGCTGGCCAGCGATTGAGCATGGACGTATTTAAGCTGTCTCTCTACATCTTTCGGACTTAAACTCGACAGCTCGCTCACAACTACAGAACAACGTCCCAACAACTATGCTCATACACACAGAAGCTATAACAACAAGAACTAAAGATGTATATATTTACCACCTAAATAAAGTGTTGTTTAAGTTGATAGTCTGGAGTTCAGCGTTCCGTTATATTCCTTTAATTTTATATAGGAAAGTCAGGTATACGTCTAATGATGTATAACCCACTTTCCTATACATACATACATATATATTGGGTTGCCCAGAAAGTTCGTACCGATTTTTAAAGGAAAGAAAAAGGTCAATAAATACATGCCATTACATTCTTAATCAACCAAATATGAACCATTTTGTTGCACACTGCGTCTCCATCTTTCCTTTAACTTGAAAATACTCTCTTCCCAGAATCGAGGTGGTTTCATGGCAAAGAATTCATCAAGGTATCTTTTTACATCATCCAAGGAATCAAAATTTTTACCATTAAGACTATTCTGCAGAGACCTGAATAAGTGGAAATCTGAAGGAGCAATATCTGGTGAATATGGAGGGTGGGGTAACACATCCCAGCCGAGCTGCAGC
>NC_068982.1:105274252-105278442 GCF_001194135.2 Octopus bimaculoides
ACACAAAGCAAGAATTTTTAAGGGTGAAGACTCGCTTTTGTGGTGGCTCATGTCGCTTACTCCAGGATCGCTTTCTCTGAACATTTTGGTAGATAATCCATTTCTCATCACCTGTCACGATTTGCTTTTAAAAAGGCGCGTTTTCATTCCGTTTATAAAGCGAATCACAGATGGAAATGCTATCCAAAAGGTTCTTCTCTCTCAACTCATGTGGTACCCAAACATTGTAGAGATTTGTGTACCGAAGCCGTCACTGATTCAGTTGCAAAGTGTTATTTTGAGTAAAGTTATTTGGTTGCAGACCTCCTTTGAGTCTTTTTATTATCACTGGGTCAGAGATAGTCCCCAGATGGTAAACTGAAGAGCCAGTTATGCATCCTAGTTCAAATTATTTATGCATCCCAAGCATGGAAGCAATTTGTACTGCCGTTTTCACATGAAAAGTGAATACATACATTATTGATACTATTAAGAGTGTTTTTCGAGAATTTACCTGTTTATATACTCCACAGAAAAAACTGATGATATACTACAGTAAAAATTAAAACATCAAGAGATTTAGGAAAATATGAGATGAAGTGGTAAAGTAGTGACTGATCTCAGGATACTGAGCCTCTCATAACAATGATTGGCAGTATGCAGTGCTGGAAAAAAATTTGCACTTCTCCATGCAAGCATCACATAACTTTAAAATGATGGCAATGATGGAGGATGAAAGTTAGGACTATTGTCCAATATATCCTTGTTGAGTCAGCATCTGCTCTCCATCACCTTTATTTGAGCCTCTTGTCCATTATATCCTGTAAGCCACCAGCTACTCTTTGATGTCCACTCATCTGTCTGTCACTAATTTCCTTGTCACTCACCCATTCTCCTATCTACTGTACTATCATTTTGTTTCTTCCATCATGTTCTTCGATATTCTCTCATTTCTGTTGCTCACCATCTCATTCTCTCCTCTATCCTCTGGATTGTCACTGTTTCCCCTCTCATACTCTTGCTCCAGCACTGTATCTCTTCCCTTACACTGTCCTTTGCCACCCTCTCATTCCAATCCCTATTTCCTTCATCACACTTTTGATCTCTGCTCTCTCTTAGTCATATTGTTTTGAATGAACAGAGATACTTTTTGAAAGTGATTACTCTTTAGTCTCGTCTCACAAAGCAATCACAACAGTGCTGGTATCATGAGAGAATATACCCAGTAAATTCTGAAAAGTGCTCACCGAAAGAATGGCAACAATAGACTTCTGAGGACCTTTAGCTTATCTGAAGACATGGGTGCCTCTCTAGTGCTGGTGTCATGATAAAATACACTCTATATTCCATAAAATGTTTGGTGATAGAAAGGACACCTAGTCATAGAAACCATGCTGAAAATGAAAGGTTTGAAGTGAGATGTGTCCTTTGACCTGCTTAGGAGGGTAGAAACTTTGAATAAGAACTGACCCAGATCATGATAACCTACCCAATCCATAAGAGCATGGAAAACAGATGTAAAATGATGATGATAAATGCAACTTTATATCATTATCATCGTTTTAACGTCTTTTCCCATATGGCATGGTTTGGACGGTTTGACTGAGGACTGGCAAACCAGTAGGCTGCACCGGGCTCCAATCTGATCTGGCAAGGTTTCTACATCTGGATGCCCTTCCTAATGCCATCATGGTGCTGCTTTTCTCACAGATGGTGCCTAACTGACCCTACTATACTGTGTAGTTGACAAAATCAAAAACAATGTGCATGCACGAAATTAAAAATATAAAATGACGACAATTTACCCATTGCACTTTGTACATATGTTCTTTTATTTTTTTTATTTGCTTCACTCATTTGACTGCAGCCATGCTAGAGCACTACCTTTATGTATATATATATATATATATATATACATATATATGTATACATATATATATGTGTGTGTGTGTATATATATATATATATATATATACACACACACACACACATATATATGTATACATATGCCATGCTTGAGTAGAAGACCCATCAAGCCAAGTGAAGTCATAGTCATAGTAGCTACTGGTGTCACGCAACTGGCACCTGTGCCAGTGGCATGTAAAAACACCCGTTACACTCTCAGAGTGGTTGGCATTAGGAAGGGCATCCAGCTATAGAAACCATGCCAGATCAGACTAGAGACTGGTGTGGCCCCTCAGCTTGTCAGCCCTGGTCAAACCATTCAACCCATGCCAGCATGGACAACAAACATCAAACGATGATAGTGATATGTACATATATACGATGGGCCTCTTTCAGTTTCCAATTCAATTCACAAGGCTTTGGTTGGCCCAAAACTATAGTTGAAGACACTTGCCCAAGGTGCTATGCAGAGGGACTGAACCTGGAACAATGTAATTGGGAAGCAAGCTTCTTACCACAGTTACGCTTGTGCCTATACATAGAATATTATGTACTGTCCTTCTTTATTGGTTCTGAGTTCAACCCACTGTGCAGTTCCTTGAGCAAGTGTCCTCTACCATATCTTCCAGTTGACCAATATCTTGCAGGTGGAATTTGATAGATGGAAAATGCAGAAGTCTATATTATCATTCTATTACATGAAAGAAATGCATGTCTGTCACTGCTTCCAGTAGTGCATGTGCAAAAATTGATAAAAAAACATATAGAAGCTAACTCACATAATTTTCTGCCTTTTTCTAGGCTGAACTTTATTTCACTAAACTGTCAAGTATATTTATGTGTGTGCACTAGTGTTAACAATACAATACAATATAGTACGGTATGGTACAATACATGCATGCATACATACATACATAAGAATCCACAATATGGTAGAAGCTGTAGCCACTCATAATAAAAAGGAATACTGATGGAATGTACCAGTGAAGACTTCAATAAAATATAAGCACAATAGACCTGATATAATGATTTAGGATAGAGAAGAGAAACTGTGCACAGTTGTGGAAATTAGCTGCCCAGCAGATGTTAACATAAAGCTGAAGATCAGTGAAAAAGAGAACACCTATGCTGAACTATTGAGAAATCTGTAGTTACTCTATCCAGATTACTAGTTCAGCCTTATGCTGTAATTATTGAAGCCCTGGAAAATGTAACATGCTGCCTAAATACCAATCTTTAGAAATTAGGTTTCTCAAAACCAGAAAGGAGAAAGCTAATTCGAAGACTACAGATACAATCCATCACTGGAATTGTAAAAATCTGTAAAACTTTCCAGAAGTTTATCATTTAAATATATATGAGCATGTCTAGATATGCAACTATATGCATGAGAGTACATACATACATACATACAAACAAACAAAAATACCCTGTTGTTGACATTGAAATTCCAATGAAGAAACCAGTTCTTTCTCTATTGACCCGAAATCTTGAAATGAATAATGACATACATACATATGTATACATATTTATACACATATATATGCATACATATATTTTCTTTTACTTGCTGCAGTCATTAGGTTGTGGTCATGCTGGAACACCTCGAAGAATTTTAGTTGAATGAATTGATCTCAGTATTTACTTATTTTTTAAAACTTGGTACTTACTCTAATGGTATTTTTCTCTGAACTGCTAAGTTACAGGGACATAAACACACCAACACCACTTGTCAAGCAGTGATGGGAGGCAAACTGGGACACAAAGGGGACACACACACACAGATAAAACCATAAAGTCAGGAGGTATGAGAGGTGAAAATGAAATTTAAAAACCTTCTTTATGCAGTATTAATTTAAATATGGAAGAAATTTATGTGTACATGTTTACTTCAAGCTCAGCTCATTACAATACAATTGTATATTCACAAATTAATGGAAATAAAGAAAGCAGCTCATTAGGTTACCTGAATATCATGGTTATGCCAACAATTCAACTTCAAATATGTGTACAAAATTTTCTCTTCATATATATTGTTGTTGGCACTCCGTCGCTTACGACGTCGAGGGTTCCAGTTGATCCGATCAACAGAACAGCCTGCTCATGAAATTAACGTGCAAGTGGCTGAGCACTCCACAGACACGTGTACCCTTAACATAGTTCTCGGGGATATTCAGCGTGACACAATGTGACAAAGCTGACCCTTTGAATTACAGGCACAACAGAAACAGGAAGTAAGAGTGAGAGAAAGTTGTGGTGAAAGAGTAGAGCAGGGTTCGCCACCATCCCCTGCCGGAGCCACGTGG
>NC_068982.1:105278682-105279484 GCF_001194135.2 Octopus bimaculoides
TATATATATATATATATATGTATATGTATATATACAATATATGGAAGGATGAAACTGGACAAAATTGCGTTGGTTGGTTAATAAAAGAAAAGATATATTGCTTCATGTCAATTAAGTCAAAGAACCAGATAGGAATTGATAATCATCAATGTAAACAAAAAGCAAGAAAAAATATGATGAAGCAAAAATAAAGTGAAAAATAGCATAAAAAGTATATAAAAACAAGTATACAAAAAAGCAAATAAAATAAAAGAGTTTTTAGCCAAACATCTGGAGATTTAAATATTCAACACAAGCCAACAAGGTCACAAAACCTCACTAAAGGATTTGAACTGTCAAGAATTTTACACACACATTCCAGCCTCACCTGAAATATACTTTGTAGCACAATGAACTGGAATAAAACAAAGAATAGAAACACGTACATAGAAACATATTTACAGGAATATATAATCACTAGCAGAAATACCCGGCGTTGCCCGGGTTAAAGAGAATAATGAAATCTAAAAACGCCGTCTAGACTACGCATCATCTTTATATATAGAGATGTATATACACACACGTACCCAAACACACGTATATATATGTATATCAATATAAATATATGAAAGTCAATGAAGTTTCGTAAAAGAAGGTGATCATGTACATACTTTCTTGCTGTTGTGATCATAACACCTCATTGTAAACTATGTTCCTTGTTTTCCCTTGTGGAGCATATACAAATAGGTTTTTTGTTGCTGCCCACTCTTGAGCAGCCAACATACAGTTGTCCATGTGAGAAGCAGGGCTCTTCCAAGAGAAG
>NC_068982.1:105280008-105287600 GCF_001194135.2 Octopus bimaculoides
AATGGTGTACATATACATGTATATGTATACATATACATCTCTCTCTCTCTTTCTCTCTCTGTGAAAGTATCTGTCACTACAGTATCGAAATGTGATTGTTTCAGTTAGTGGAATAGTTTCATTTTTAAAGTGAAAGTATTTGACATGAGTGTTTTTGTTTCACTTTTGACACGTAATACTTAAATAGTGGAGGAGATATTATGTTGCCGTGTGCTCGAACTCTGCAAGAAGTTAATAATTTTTTTTGACTAAAACAACTGGAACCCTAAGTAAGGCATGTGTAAAATTTGAATGAAATTGGTTGCGTAGTTCTCGAGTTTTAGGGATTCACACAGACAGACACACATTCTCATTTTTATATATATAGATACACCTCAATATATAAAACTGAGAATGTGTGTCTGTCTGTCTGTGTGAATCCCTAAAACTTGAGAACTACACAACCGATTTCATTCAAATTTTACACATGCCTTACTTAGGGTCCATGCAATGTCATGGGCCAAAATTTTTTCAACTTCTTGCCTAATGCGAGCCCGGTGCAATCTCTTATCTCTTACACTATTTCAGTATTACATGGTAAAAGTGAAACAACATCTCTATCATAGTGTGAGATACTTTCAGTTTAATAGTTTCACTATCAATACTGAAACTATTATCTCACATACATATATTATGTATATATATATCACATATGTATGTATATATAGATGTATAAGTGTATTTGTATATATATATATATATATATATATATATATATATATATATATATATATATATATATATATATATATATATATACATGTATATATATACACATTTATATGTATGTATATATATAATGTCTATGTATATATATAGAGAGAGAGGTAAAAACTGAGTACATAAACATTGAAGAAGATGTAATGCTGGCTATAGATGAGGTTGACACAAACTCAGCTGCTGGCTCTGATGGAGTTCCAGTTGTGCTTCTCAAATCATGCAAGCGAGCCCTTGCAATACCACTTCAGCTTCTCTCTCCGAGCTTCCTTGGAAGTGGTAAGCTCCCAGACAAACTGAAAGAAGGGATAATATTCCCTATCCATAAGGGAGGAAGCAGGGCAGATGCTAAAAATTATAGACCTACCTCTCTGACTTCACACATCAGCAAAGTCATGGAATGAATAGTCTGCAAGAAATTAATCGCGTTCTGCAATGGGAATTGAACGCAATATACAGGTGGGCTGAGATCAACAACATGCAGTTTAATGCAGGAAAATTTCAGGCCCTACGCAACCAACACACAAAGCTAAAAGACATGCAAACAGGATACACTGGCCCAGGAGGAATTGAAATCCCTGAATCAAAATCAGTGCATGACCTGGGCACTGACATGAGCAATGATGCATCTTTTCAAGTGCATATTACCAATTTGGTAATAAAATGCAGACAGCTGGCTGTATGGAACCTCCGAAAGTTGAAAACAAGAGAAAATGAAACATTGATGATCCTTTGGAGGACATACGTTCTCAGTTGCTCCCAACTATGGTCACCACACACTGTAAAAGCCATGGCAGAACTCAAGCAATCCAACGAAGCTACACCAAGAAAATTGTCTCAATGCAATGTATCAGCTACTGGGAAAGATTGAGAGAATTAAAAATTTTCTCCCAAGAACGAAGGCAGCAAAGATATGCAGTGATATACAACTGGAAAATCCTAGAAGGCCTTGTACCGAACATTGGCATTTGAAAGTTACTCAAACTGCAGAATGGGGCGCCACTGCATAGTGCCAAAGATCCCAGCATCACCATCAAAATACAGGACCAGATACTGCAACAGCTTGGGCTACAAAGGCCACAGCTCTTCAATGTCCTTCCAAAATGCCTGAGAGACCTGCATGTTGTGGATGTAGGTGTCTTTAAAACAAAACTAGATCTCTTCCTGTCAAGGGTTCCAGACGAGCCTACCTCACGGCAAGAAACACAGATGAGGGTAGCGGCATCAAATTCCCTCATTGACCAAATGCCACATATCAGACAAGGTTTACTACTTACTTAAGTGCATGCACACATACACACATGTACGCGCGTGCACACACACACTCACACATAACCCTCACCATGAGTTGGATGGTTTTTCAGGATCCAACAAGTTGCAGGACAATCTCAAGCTCCAACATTGGCTTTATGTGATTTCTATAGCTAGATGCCCTTCCTAATGCCAATCACTTGGGTGTTAAATAATGATGATGATGACGATGATGATTATGGTGATATATGAAGGATTACCAAAATCAAGAGTAATGAATATCAAAGATCGATGTTTAAAAACACTTCTCATTTAATAAATTTTTTTTAATATTTGTCATCATTTATAATGTATGAATTGATTAAATTGAAATCATTTGGAATTTAATATCCAAACTAATGATTTATTAAGTTTTCATCTCTCCCTCTCACGCACACAACTGTTTCTATTTTGAATAAAATGAAATTGTTTTATGAGTTGTTGCTTAGCCTCAAGTCAGCTTTGATGAAATGCACTCCAGTTAGGGCCATCCCATCATTTTTTCAAATATAATATGCTCTTAGCCATATAATCAAATGTGTTCATTTTTACATTGGCAAAATGTAATTTGAGGTAGATTTGGCTGCTATCTCTAGCAGGTTATGTGACCATGAAGTTCCCATCACTTGCTTAAGCTTTAGGATGTATTTTCAAAAGGTTATTTAACCATAAGAATTTTTATAACAAATTTCAAAGCAAAAGTACATTCTTTCCAACTTTGTATGAAACATATTCAAGTCACAAAAAAAAAAAAAAAATCTTGTTTAAGAAATTTATTCATATATCAGAGAAGAAATCAATCATAAAGTCGCTGAATCTCTTTGGAATTATAAGAATCCTTGCACTGTAAACAAAAATATTTCATAGTACCATTCTCATTTCGGTAATTACTATTGAGACATTTTCGACAAAGTATATGGGTACAAGGCAACACATAGAGATGTGCCTCATTGCTTATTTGACATATTGCACATTTTTTAACAATGATCTCTTTGCTATTCATAACTGGTGTACTGAAAGATGGAAGTGTACTTAAAGTTCGAGATAAAGCTGCTTCAAGACTTTGGTTTAAATCATTCTCATGTGAATCTCTAATTACCTGAACACTTTCAGATGTCTGTTGTCTTTTGACAGTGTTACCAACATCATCATCAGTTTTTGAAGAAGATAAAGTTTTTCTCTTTAATCCAGGAGTTAGCATTTGAAAATTTTTTCCATCAGTAGTTCTGGATTGTGCAAAACTGTTGGAGATATTTTCGTGCTTTGTGTGAGATTTAATATGACCGTTCAAACTTGAAGCTGCCATATTCTGATGTTTGTTTAGTGATGAACATGATTCTTTAAGTTTAGTTGAAGAGTTACCATGCTGAAGAAATGTTTGGCTGCACGTTTTTCGAGAATCAGCTCTTAAACGAGCAGGTTGAACCCAGTCTTTATTTTCTATAGACAATCCTTGATTCTGTATGTCTGAAGCACGACCAATAGTTCTTGGTACATCAGAAAGTTGCTGAGAGTTGTCTAGGAGAAATTTATCAATCCTTACTTTGAGTGATGTATTAGGTACAGGTTTGTAATTTGAAGTGAATTTAATGGAAGTGAAAAGGTTATTTGGTGTACGTCCCCATTTTGATTCAGCATTGTTATAATTGACTAATGTAGATTGGTCCACAGACTGACCAGAAGGTAACAACATTGGCATTGTCATTATTTCACATGTGATAGGATCAAGAAAATCTTCAGGAACATCAACACCATTTAAGTTAAAAGAATTGCTATTTGTAGGTAAAGAAGAAGCTGGGTTTTGATTAATAAAGTCGTCCTTGGTCACTGTGTCTTTCTCACAAACCTGATCATTCAAAAGATGTTCTTTAAAACAGGAATAAACTTTGCTTACGAGATTTGTAACACTGTTTGACACAGGTTTAGCCCATATTTCAAGTTTCCCAATGCAAGGGACACTACTCCCCTCTGTCTGAGTTATTCTCAGTGACACATGACTAACAAAAGTAAGAGATTTCTGTTGGTGGTGTTTCAAAGGTAATTCTAATTGACAACTCATTGTACTGGGTATTTCCTGTTGGCCTTTAAAACTATAATTACGGAAACAAAACATTTTTGCTTCTTTAAGAAGAGTTCTTCCGACTGGAACAAAAATACCATCTGTATTAACAGAAGGTGTCAGACTGGAGTTCATCAACCACGAATCTATCACAGCTTCAGATTTTGTGTGTACCTCAAAGCCTAGAGATTTTTGTCGACCAACAAAGGGATTAATACATATTTTGAAAATTTCAACGTTACATGGGAATTTTAATGTTATAGTTACTGGTGGTTTGATAAAGCGTTCCACCATAAAACCTTGGTTTCGGTAGGATGTCTGCTGTATAAGATTATTAACTTCATAGCCATCATAAGTTGGTTTGTTACAAACAATCGCTGGTTTTAAACTACTGTGACAAAGATTAACCAGCATTATTCAAAGAAGATACTGACTGATTCAAAATATCGTTCATTGGTGTAAATATATCCACCCTACAACAGAAGAAAACCAGTTTAGTAGGGAATACAATTTTAAATTTAACCATAAAAAATATTTGTTGACATTATTATCCAAAATTATAAAATAAAAATAGGCAAGACAAAAACTAGGTAAATATTAGCTTCAAATTTTGGCACAAGGCTAGGAAGATCAGGAGAGGAGTGTAGTCAATTACACTGACCCCAGTGTTCAACTGCTACTTATTTTATCCATCCTGAAGGAATGAAAGGCAAAGTTAACCTCAGCAGAATTTGAACTCAAAACATAAAGACATGTCAAAATACCATTAAGCATCTTGCATAGTGTGCTAACAATTCTTATTTCTCTATTGCCCACAAGGGGATAAACATAGAGGGGACAAACAAGGACAGACAAAGGGATTAAGTCGATTACAGTGCGTAACTGGTACTTAATTTATTGACCCCGAAAGTATGAAAGGTAAAGTCGACCCCAGTGGAATTTGAACTCAGAACATAACGGTAGACGAAATACCGCTAAGCATTTCACCTGGCATGCTAACATTTCTGCCAGCTCACCACCTTACAATTCTGCCAGCTCACATCTTAAACTACGTAAATATTATTAAAGATAATATTAAGGCTGAAAATAAAGGGAAAAGGATGTTTAGGATACAATTTTTAGCAGATGGTAATGTTCTGGTGGTGAGGTGAAGGAAAGGCAGATAAAGACAGATGGGTAGGGGAGGCAGTTACATTGAGAGATAGAGAGAGAGTTAGTGGTAGTGAGAGGTGAAGAGAAAGAGAGAAATTTTAAAGACATGAAGATAGAAATTATATGGTTAAAAAGATTGTTGAAGAGGCAGAGAGAAAGAGAGAAATATAATGTGTTTAGCAGAGGGAAATTTTAAAATATATTATTGTGATTGGAAGTGAAATACTTAGCAAAATAAAAATAAAAATGCAAATCATGCTTTCTTTCTTAAATAAATTCTCTTAATCTTTTTTGTTCTGTGGAATTTCCACAAGTCCCACAAGGATGTATAAAATACACTGGGTTTAATAACTTTGCTAATTTAGCTGTTTCAGCCATAGATTAGCCCAGGCCATGTCTAACTTAATAGCACCACCGGATAGGATTTGTTAAGTTATTTTCACATCAAGTTTTGTGGTATCATAGTCCATTCAAGTAGGGAGCTGTTGTTGTATCCAGGTACAGGTGGCTTATTTGGTATCTCTTGAAGAAATTTGTCTAGGTTTCGTTTGAAGGCAATAAGATCATTTTCTTATTTAATTTGTTTTGGGACAATGTTAATTAGAGCAGGGCCTGCTGAGGAAAAGAAATTGTGTTGCAGTGAATTTATGTTGTGAGCCTGAATTGTGTAGGGGGCGTATGGCATGTAACCCCAGCCTTAGATGTATTTGTGTGTGTGTGTGCACGTGCGCGTGTAAACAAACATGCACAATGTGTTACAATAAATGAAAAACATAATTGTCACTAAATGCAACTAAAGGTGTCAGGATACCTACATTGCTAGAAGTAAGAGCTAAAATGCTTTAATGCTGTAGGAAAAGCACATAAATGTATACATATACGTTCACAGGGGGTGCAATCGCCCAGAACACATATATATGATACACTGGGTGGGTGGGTAGATAGATAGATGGATAGACAGATAAATAGGTTGTAACACAAAATTTCAAACTGTTGAAGTTGTTCCCCTTTAGATCATTTACTTCTTAAATTATTCAACATGGTTTGCAGTTGTTTATTTTTTTATATTTGAAAGTTCATTCAGTTGTCTTCTTAGTCTCATTATGCCTGACTAATGTTATGTTCATAAATTCTGATGATCAAATTAATCTTCTCATTTCTTTTTTGCATTGGTAAATCTAATCAATATATATAATATGCTGTGTCATCAATATATATTTAATATGCTATAATGCATTTGAATATATACTTATTCCACTATTAAATATTCTACTTCATATATTCCACTGTTACCTTTTATATTCAACTTACTGAGAGGTATAATGCATTCCACTTTCGCTTATATGCTTATTTTACAGCACACATGTATTCCATGTTTTAAGTAGGAAAAAAACCCTAACAATTTGAAGTTATAGATTAAAAATTTGGAAGGTTATGGTGTGTTGGTGTTTCATCATGTCTTTACAAGAAATATTGTTGTTGAGGAATGTGAATAATAATTCTTATTATGTACACTTGTAGCCTTAGGACAGAATGCATCTTTTTGCATAAACGAAACCTGCTGTACCTTGAAAACATTTAGAAAAATGTTTGTAACCTCTTTGTTAGATCATGTACCCATGCATATATTTTAGTAGTTTTGAACATATAAACATGTACAATGTTTATATGTACAATAACAAGTGAACCAGTAACTACAACATGTTGTACATATCAAAAATAATCAAACTTGTGTATCTTTTTTGGGATGGGGGATAAATATAATTTTCTTTTCTTACTATTTGGGTATTTTCGTTTACTTTCAACTTTCATCATATACATTTTTTAGCAATACCTCCAATTGGAGAAAATTGATTATTCATACATACTTGTGAAAATATTGAAATTGCCACTAAGTTTAGTTAAAAAAAAAAAAAACCACCACCATAATTGATGGTACAGACACTCTAGTTTGGTTTAAAATTCTTGTAAACAGAAATATCATATTTCATTTCCTAATGGCTACCTCTGAAGAGCACAGGATTACATAATCGGATTGTTACCTAACACTCTGTTAAACCCCAAGTACAAAACCGATTGGTAAGATTGGCTGTAATGGATATATAATACTGTACACTTTGATTAATATATATATATATATCTGCTGTTGTTTGACTCCTGGTAGCCAACCACCAAACGAAATTATAGTATTTACTATTTGACAGAGTGAAGTGACTCTACATTTAAGGATAACTGAAAAGACATCAGATGAAATGTTACAAGCTGGGGTAAAAAAAACGAAAGTGGGACTTGATTTTGTCGAAATAATTCAGTAGTTTTATTTTGAAAAAAAAAA
>NC_068982.1:105288025-105290914 GCF_001194135.2 Octopus bimaculoides
ACAATCCAATTATATAACTTAATGCTCATCAGAGTAAGCTGATATGGAAGGGAATATGGCAACTGTTCTTTATTGTCGGTGGGGGGCGGATTAGCACAACCAGTGGCTGCTGTGAAAAAAGTGTTAAGTGAAAAAGAGCCAGGGAATTATGTTCGGAGTTATGTCCCCTGGTTGGGTATGCTGTGAAGCCGGTAAGAGTTATCTTGAAGTGGGAAATGTGTATTATTAATGTGGTGCTCCTGTGGGGGTGAGGTGTGTATGTGCAATAGTGTCATATGCATAATTTTTTCCAGGGGTGTAGATATATATAGCTGTGATCATTGGTCTGTTTTCTTTCTGTAAAGGATAAGGCCGTGGAATTTTTCTTATGTTGGCGTGCAGTGTGTAATGTATGTGTGTGGGTACAATTTGTGTGTAGGGATATGTGTTGGGGGTGGTGGGAGACGGTCTGTTTTGTGGGGTGTTGACCTTATAGGGGTGTGCGTGAGAGTACATGGGTGCACTGGTGTGTGCCTTGGTCAAATTTGTTTTGCTAGGCCTGAGGGCATTGGTGGAAGGTCATTGATGGAGGGGACTTGTGGTTGCAGTCATGGTGGGGCACGCAGGTACGATAGGATGTACTTCTTTTCATGCAGGCAAGGATTAAACACTTCACTCCTGCTATTCAAGTAGACATCCGGGCATTGCGTACTTTTTAATATTGCTCTTTTCTCAGCCAGGCATAATCTGCACTTCCTGCTGCTATTGAAGTATGGTTTACATTTTTCTAGGATCTTCTACTTTCAAAGCCCAGACACACTTGGCGAGAGTTGTGGTGTTACGTCTCTCTGGGATGTTGAAGGAGGGCTTGTGGTTATTAAAGCAGGTTCTGAAGGGGCCTTCCGTTGCCCCCACATACTTCTGCATGCTCGGTTGTCCATTGGATCCTGTTGCTGTTGCTTCTTCTTCATAAACAACTGTCTCTGTATTGCAGTGGTCATTCAGTGAACAAGTTGTGTTACTCTTGCCTCTTCCTTGGGTGTGGGCCTACCTATTAAAATCTTTTTTTTTTACGCTAGGTGCACAGCTAAAGGAATAATCTCAGGGTATGTCTATTAAATATTTTGTTGAATCTATTGGTATGGGGGAAGTGTCTATCAACTAAACTGAGGAAGATCTTACCTACTCTGGTCTTAATGTTTAAAGAGAATGGAGACGTGAACCACAGTACTTTCCAGTGACACTTTCCCTTGTGGGGGCTAGGCTCTGGCATGTAACTAATATTACTCTTGAAGCTGCTGGCAGCCAAAGCCTGGTTGTAGTACAGAGCAGCAGCATTAAAGATCTCTTTGCTTGAAGACAAGCTGGAGATTCTCCTGCTGACACCCTTAACAAGGTTCCTGAACACTATGGCTGGATGGCAGGAACCTGAGTTAATATAAGACAATTTCTCATTTGGTTTCCTAAAGGGCCTATAGGCACCATATTCTAGGTCCAGGGTTATGTCAAGGAAATCTACCATTTTCAGGTTGGTCTCTATAGTGACCTTCAGTCTGAGGAAGTTCATGATGCTTGTGAGGTCCCTTCTGATCCTATCTAGAGTGTAGGGATCTATTTCAAAACGGGGGCACCAGTTTTCATTTATGCTTTATGTAGTGTTTTTGGTACCGAAAGACTTTCAAACTTCGTATACTTATCTATTTTGTTATAGAACAGAAAAAAATTTTTGTATTCGAATTTATTTCATGTAAAAAATTGTCTTATTTCGATAATTTCTACTAATCACTGACGTCTATTCAGTTGAAAACAGTTAGCGCTGTAACGGTGTATATCGTATTAATCCCCTAACCCTAACCCTAACTAGACTGTTACCCTAACCCTAACTCTAGAATCCGAACTCTAAAATTGTTACACGCATAGATACACACAGCGTAATTTATTATATAAACAATATATGCGTATAAATTACGATTAAACCGGATGAAATATGTCACAGGGAATAACATTTTTATGACCGCCCAGCAGTAACTCTATTCAGCTGAATAGACGTCAGTGATTGGTTGAAATTACAGAAATACGACAACTTTAACATGGAATAACTTGCGATGTACGTTTTTTTGTTAAGAAGACTAAGAGTAAAAGATATTTTATATGACACATTCTACCAGTGTCCCAAGTTTCAAAGTGTTTTGTTAGTGTTTCGTTAAGAAAATACTGGTGCCCCCGTTTTGAAATAGATCCGCGTGTAGCTGTTAGCACCTCTTGATATTGCCAGCGTGAAGAGGTCAAGACTAGTTGAAGGGAATTTCTTTTTTAGTATATCTAGGATGAAGAGACCGACTAGGTCACATACGTCTGCACTGTCAAAAGCACCCATTGCCACGTCAAAGGAGCCCTCTGGGTCAATGCGTTTGACCCAAGCAGACCCCTTACTGAAGAGTAGGGTTCTTTCTGACATGCATAATGTTGGTAATCTTCCAATTTAGGGAGGTAAAAAAGTCAATAAAAATACAAGGGAAATAACTCAACGTCTTACTAGTATTATCCGTAATCTCTCCACCCCCACCCGTTCGCGCATTTTTTTTCTTCATATTCGTTCACAGCAAGTTGTTTTACACCTATTGCACTTTTTTTTTTTTTGAGCTCGGGTCAAACGCTTTAGTTTGACCGTTATTTCCCTATACTAGAAGATTACCATAAGTTGTTGTGCAGCCGGTACTATGATATTCAATCACGTGTGTGATTTATTTATAAACAGCTAAAAATAAAACACATTTCAGAGTAGTACGGATAATACTAGAAAGACGTTAAGTTATTTCCCTTGTATTTTTATTTACTTTTTTTTACCTCCCTAAACTGGAAGATTACCTGTGTGTATACATGCATATATATTCTTTGTATTATATATAT
>NC_068982.1:105291202-105296985 GCF_001194135.2 Octopus bimaculoides
TATGTGTGTGTGTGTGTGTGTGTGTGTGTGTGTGTGTGTGTGGAGAAAGAGAGAGAGATTACTCAATAAAAAAAGAATGAAAATATTTTTATCAAAAAATAGTTTCAGAAATTAAAATTCTTACTATATAAACCTTATTATATTTCCTATCACGCTAACTTGTTTCAGTCTATCGGCTGGATACTTTCCTATAACAAAGATATTAACAAAGAAGATTCTTACCAATTGTTCTGATCGAACGGACCTAGCATCAAAAACATTCACCGTCCGGTCTATTTTTGTTTTTTAGTCTTCTTCAGACATAGTGTACCCCAAACAACACAAACCAATATTTTTGTCTTTTAAGTCATTAGGGTGTTTGAGGAAAATTTAGACGTTATTTCTAGTTGGCAAATTTTCGCTCGCTTCTTATCAGTTGTATGTATAATGCAATACCAGCAAACCAGCTCAAATATTTAGTATTTACACACGTTTCCAGAGACGTGTGGGATGTAAGAGAATAAATCGACCCAAAATATTACTAATACTTGTTCAATCACACATCAGGAAGGGATAAAACAAAACAAATTCAGTAAATCCTTGAGGTATTTCAATGTAAAAATACGTGTGGGTGGGAGATTTGATGAATTTGTTTAGCTAAAGACAATGTAAAAATAAAACAGTTAAAAATCATGTTAACTGATAATAATACAATAAAAATATTTACGTTAATATTAAATCCAAAACTACTGCATCGACCTCTGTAACAATATTTCATGCAGTCACCATTTCATAGCACCGGAATGTTTATTAGTGAAAACTAACCGAAAACTTCAGCAGAAAATAAATTATAGACAGTTCGTAATATAGTGATTAGTTTTAAGAAAATATATTTAATTTCGTCTTTTATTTCTGTTGCAGTGAGAGTCTTAAAAGGAATAATACTTTTAATTAATTTTTTTAAATGGACTAGCTATGTCATTAGTTATGTCTGAAATATCCGTAAACTTGTACATTTCTTTGTTGTCATCTAGAGACGATTCCTTTTCCAGAGGATTTCTTACAATAAATATTTGTATATTTCACACTTGTTTTTAATTTTCTCGTATCTCTCACACTAAAATAAAATATTCTTCGATAAATATTACAGAAACAGATTATTGCAGAGAAGGGAATCAATACTTCAAACATCTTAAGCTTCTGGTGTCTTGCTGGGTGTCACATAGTTTGTCTACTCCTCAGCAATAAATGGTCGGTAGCTAATGACAAGTGTTAGTTCATTAACACCACACCGAGTGTGCATGAAATGGGGGAATATTCAGGTGGAGGAAGACTGGAAAGCGGCTGGCACTCGATGTGACGAGGTACGAGAGAAGATCGTATCTCTCAATGATCAACTGTAGACCAGGGCAGACGACGATATGGAGACAAATCGGGATAGGCGACTGCAATTGAAATTTCAGGAATGCTGAACGAGATATTCCTAGCAAGGGTCTCAGTGGACAAGTTATTCATAGACAACAGCATCGCATTTCGTTGAGGGCTGCTGAAGGAAACGCTCGACAAATAGAATGTCAGACTCTTCTTCGGAGCTGCATATAGGCCAAATGAAAATAAGATCATGGAAAAACACCATCGAACAATCAAAACCATTGCCGAGAAGGGGAAATCTTCCCCCTTGAAGCAGTCTTCTGGCACAACACTGTAATAAATCTGTTCTTCTTACTATACCTTATCTTCTCATCACCTTGCCTCAAATCATCTCTATCTCTCTCCTGTTATGGTGGTTGCTTAGTTTTGCCAAATAACAAAGCAACCTTGGTAGTTCTGGTACCATGAAAGAAAAAAAAAAAGCACCCAGTACACTCTGTAGAATGGTTGGTGTAAGGAAGTGCATCCAGTCCTTCCTAACCATGCTCAACCTGAGACATCAAAGAATGACATAGTCCTTCTGACTCGTCGGATTTATGTTGAAATAATATTTAACTTATGCCACTATGGAAGGCAGACATAAATGATGAAGATGACGATGATGATGGTGGTGATCATGATTATGATGATGATTATGTCTGTTTCAGTAGTCTCTCCTGGTGATCTCAAGCTCCTCCCTCTCCTGCTGTGTGTGTGTGTGTACGCTTGTGTATGTTTGTGTATATATATATATATATATATATATATATGTCTGTATGTATGTATGTGCACACACATACATGTATGTATGTCCTGGATATGACTTTAAGCTGCATCCAGTAGTGGAGCCCTAGCTCAGGTGTTCCAGGATTTGAGAAGTGTGGAAACCTCCTCTTAGCCATTATTGTTCCCAGGTCTACTCTGACCCCAAAGTGGTAGCATATATCAAGGTCTCAGTTGTTGGTTAATTAGCATGTTAGGGCTTTCCTACCTATGCATATGAAGACTAGGCCTGGTTGAATTATGCAGAAGAAACCTTCATTGTTTGATGAAAGAGAAGGCAGCTGCAGCAATGCAATGTAGAGTGTCGAGAGCAAGACAAGACAAGTAAGACATCTTGGTGATCCACTGTATCTACAGACATGGAAGTGCTGTTGGTTGGGCATATCCAAAATGTAGAAAGAGTGACAAGACTGTTCTGCATGCTCTTACCCAGTGCCTGAGCATTGCTGACTTGTGAGTTTATGCTGAACACCAGCTATTACATGTAGAATGGATCCTTCTATTGGCTGAGTTCATTGTGAAGATTGTTCTGTCACCTTCCTTTGGCCAGGAGGAGCAGGCAGTGTTTATCTGTTTGGTGGCCTTAGCAAAAGAGGTTGTGTGGTGGGTCAGATGGAAAAGGCTAAAGACAGACACTTTCCTCTTTGGCCAAGCCCTCATGAATTTTTTTTTCAAGCTTCACTTGAATAGGAAAGTGAGGGTGGAAAGGGAAATGCTGTCTTCTAGTGATTTTTTGGAAGGTGGGTGAATGTGGCAATAATGGTCAAAGCATGCACCTATAGATTGAAGGGAGAGGATGAGGAAAAGGCACTTGCCCTAGTGGTCAGGGTAACTGTGGATTTGTGGGGTTTCCACAAGCAACCTTAGGAAGTCTCCCAATTTTGAGGAATATTTCATTGTTGAAATTATATTTACTATTGTTATTTTTTCCATGCTCCTTTATGTAACCCCACAGTGTATTCTACTGTACCGGCTCCCATGTTTCTGTGAACCCTTTAGTGGTTAATAAAGTAAATATTATCATTATTATTATTACCATTATTATTATTATTATTATTATTATTATTATTATTATTATTATTATTATGAACAGGCAGAATCGTTAGTATGCCAGACAAAATGCTCAGTGGTATTTTGTCTGTCTTTACGTTCTGAGTTCAAATTCCACCAAGGTCGACTTTATCTTTCATCCTTTCGGGGTCAATAAATTAAGTACCAGTTGCGTACTGTGGTCGATTTAATTGACTGGCCTCCTCCCCAAAAGTTTTGGGCCTTGTGCCTAGAGTAGAAAAGATTATTATTACCATAAACTGGCAGGATCATTAGCACGCCAGGCAAAATGCTTAGTGGTATTTCATCTGTCTTAATGTTCTGAGTTCAAATTCTGCTGAGGTTCATTTTGCCTTTCATCCTTTTGGGGTTGATAAAATAAGTACCAGTTGAACACTGGGTTGTAGTAATCGACTCAACCCCTCCCTCAAAATTGCTGCCCTTGTGGCAAAATTTAAAACCTTTATTATTGTTGTTGTTGTTGTTGTTATTATTATTATTATGAGCTGGCAGAATCATTAGCATGCTGGACAAAATGCTTAGTTGCATTGCTTGTCTTTACGTTTTGTGTTCAAATTCCACTGAGGTTAACTTTGCTTTTCATCCTTTCAGGGTTGATAAATTAAGTACCAGTGAAACACCGGGATAAATGTAATCAACTAGTCCCCTCCCACAAAATTTGAGGCTTTGTGCCTATAGTAGAGCGAAATGCTTAGCAGTATTTCATTAGCCATTACGTTCTGAGTTCAAATTCTGCCGAGGTTGACTTCGCCTTTCATCCTTTCGAGGTCAATTAAATAAGTACCAGTTACACACTGGAGTTGATGTAATTGACTTAATTCCTTTTATTAGATTGGGATTAATACTGGCATTTCAGTTTTGAGCTTACAGCTGTACAGTCTCCTCTTTCTACCTTTTCAACTGTTCATTGAAGCTGGTGGATCTCATGCCACTCCAATTCAAGCCATCATTCCTGACTTTCTTATCTCAATTCTTCTTGCCATCCATATTGCCTCCTCTCCAGTCCTTGCACTCATCACTATGTCCAGTTTTGTTTTCCTTGGGTATTGTTCATCTAGAATTTCTTTGCTTGTCAACAACTACAGGATTTTCCTGCTATTGTTGACTTGAAACTGTCAAAACTGCATGCTCCTCACAGGCTTCACAGTAACTGCATGCTTCTCACAGACCTCAGAGGGCCTTGTAAGGCTGTGGGTGCAACCGGTTTCTCCAAACCAAACTAATAGGAAAAAGGAAAGCAATGTTGCTAGCAGAATACTTATCCTTACATGTATGCAACAGTAAACAAAATACAAGATCTTGTCTTTCAAGGTTACTATTAATGACCCTTAAGTCAAAACAATTCAGCATCTAACCGACACTTTGTAATATTTTACCTTTGAGAATTTATATCTCTCAATACCATATTATTCCTTAAATTCTGAGACTTTTTCCTAAGTAAGAAATTCTTATTTAGATATTTTCCCATTTTGTTCACAGAATAAACACAGCTTGTAGCATTTTATTTCAAAATGATATAAAATAATATAAAATCTTAACATTATATGCTATTTTTCCAATTTTTTCTTTTAAATTTCAAAAATAAAATATGTTTATGATTAAAAAGAAGCTAAAGTGCGTTTTTGTCTCTCACTTTGCCTGTAACAACATGGCCGATTTTAGATCTAGCATTTAGTTATCTTGGCAGTTATTTGATCCAAACTATCACTTTCTCAGAACGAGACTCAGCAATAATGGATGATATGTCTGTGTGTTGTGTTACAGTTGTTAACATTGTATAATTCAAATTCTATATTTTTCAAGGATAAATAAGACAGAAAAATATTTGTATATGTATTTTCTGATGTTGCATCATGAGTACAGCAGTAACTTCATCTTCCCCTGGGGATCCCAAACTTGTTCAGGAGATCATAGACAAGTTGAAATCTCAAGGTTTGTTCGACCAGTTCCGAAAGGAGGGAATGGGCGATGTAGATACAAAGGTAAGTAGTATCAGATACAACTTACGTTTTAATGATTTATTGAATCGTAAAGATGTATTATTGCATGTATTATTGATTGATAAGTTGGATTGTGAAATATTTTAGTGTAGTTTGATTAAAACACCGCCGTTAGAAATAAGTAAACAATGTATTATAAACGTGCTTACGGTGATTATCCGGCTTGTGTTATTACTAGGCAACATCTTAAGCAAAATTATCAACATTAATCTCCTTACAGTTCTATATTTAAGAGATGAGGAATTATTTACATTTGACGGATATTTGTCCTCATCTTGTTTGTTGTTAACACAACGTTTCGGCTGATATATCCTCCAGCCTTCGTCAGGTGTCTTGGGGAAATTTTGAATAATAGTAACATCGTTAGGAATGGGAACCCAGGTTCAAAATTTCCCCAAGACACCTGACGAAGGCTGGAGGGTATATCAGCCGAAACGTTGTGTTAACAACAAACAAGATGAGGACAAATATCCATCAAATGTAAATAATGTAAATAATGTATTAATCTCCTTATATATATATGTGTGTGTGTGTATATAT
>NC_068982.1:105297042-105302892 GCF_001194135.2 Octopus bimaculoides
ATAATATAAGACTAATCTATATATATATCTTCTAGATATTTTACTAGGAAGACTAAACTTGTTAATAAACCGTAAATGTTATTTCCAAAATATTCTAGCGTGAGTTTGGTATTAAGAGTACAAAAGTGCACAACTAAAAATTTATAGAAGAGTCGAGATTTTGTGACGTTCATGCATTTCCCAAAGGCGTTGCCAACGCAAATGAAATGTAGTGTTCAACCGGTAATCAAAACCGGCTTGCTGGACTAAAAGATGCTTCAGTTTCTTCTACTAGGAACAACACTCTTTATTTACGGGGAATCGGGAAGTGAAAATCTAATAAACAAATTAGCGTTGTTGAAATTGAAAGGAAATGTTTTCTACAGGGAATCGAAACGTAAACAGGTTTCTCCTACCACGCTCGACTGAGTCAAGTAAAGATGACATCTAAACAAAACAAAACAAAAGAAAAAAGAAAGAAAAAGAAAAAAAAAACGTCTTTTAATATCACAATTATTTTCTTAAGATTCAAACATCATTGCTTCCGTGACATCACACTGGAGGAGTCTTCAGTAAAGCCCTTTGTGTTAAATGATCATAATAAAAGGACAATCTCCATACACCAGCAACAAAAACAGTGCAAAACTGATTCTGCAACCATGTTATGATGCCCTACTGTTTGGCCTTTCACCGATTCTCTCCAAACTGCATTAATAGTGCACAATCTTAATAAAGTCATATAAGTTGAAGAAGCCTTTGAGCAGTCGTATGATCTGTTGGAAATAGTAGACAAGTCTCTTTCATGTCACACATCGTAAAAAAGATCAGGGTACCTTAGATAATATGGTCCTAAATGCATTATGCCACTGATATGTGAGACTACATTAACCAATTGACACTTTAGATACACCGAAGTCGAAATGTTCATGGTTTGAGCAACTTTGATCACAGTTGATTGGGGTCTGAACCACAACTTTTACCATAAGTTAGATGAATTTTCATAATTTATTTTATATAAACGAAGATACACCATTTCAGAGCCTTTTGGGGCTAAACGTGCATATATAACTACATACACTCTCATTTATATAGTAGATATATAGTTCAAATAAATATTTGATTAGTCTTCTGTGCTATTGCCTATTAACAGCAACAAGGGGTTTATACCTGTTTTAACAGTCCAGAGCTCATCAATTCGAGTCTCTTTCTCTTCTCAGTGACCATTGTGTTTTTCTGTTCAGTCAGATCTACAGAAGCTTGCTCTTTTATTTTATGTCCAAATGTTCTCTTACTCTTCAGAACTTTGGTAAAAGCAAAATCTTAGTTCTTGTCTACCCACTTGTGGCCTTCATTTATATCACATCTCTGAAATTGAAATTTCCTCACAGACCACTACATTGTAGCATGCATTTATAGAACTCTCCTCGATCCACACTTTAACAACTCTAATGTATCCAAATGTTTGATTACATCTACACTTGTCCTTTTGTACATTAATAGCACACATGCTGTTGCTTCTAACAACAGGCTCCTACAAATTTAATATTATCTTTCACCTTTTCTTAATCTATTGCACACAGAAAAAAATAATAAATGCGCCCTTTTAAAGCCTAGCCAGGCCCGGTTTCTTGGTTTCTGTGGCGTATGTGTTCCCCAGCTGGACGGGACGCCAGTCTATTGCAGCGTTACTTATTTTTGCCAGCTGAGTGGACTGGAGCAACATGAAATGAAGTGTTTTGCTCAAGAACACAATGCGTCACCTGGTCCAGGAATCGAAACCACAATCTTATGATCATGCTGCTGACAACCTAACCACTAGGCCATGCGCCTCCAGTATTGCACACAGACACCTTCATATTTAACCGAGATAACTCAGACTAATAAGTATTTACTGGTTTCACAAACAGATGAACGGAAACTTCAGTGGAATATGACAACTTGGTCTTCTTCAATAGCATATATGAAAGAAATAGTCTTATTCTGCAACCTCCTTGTAAATTAACAATAGTTAAGCATTCGAGACCACATCCAAGTGATGGTCATTTGGTTGTTTGGTGATAATTCCCTTAACAATACACTGCAATCTCTAACTGATAGATGTACTCTCTGCTCCTTCTAATACTTCTATTACCTTACTCTGCCACCGAAGTTCACCTATCCTACTTCTTCTCTGCCTCATTGTCCTTACTGTGCCTAATGCTCCAAACTTTTTATTACTTTTCCTAATAATCCCACTTCAGGATGGGTCTTCCTACCCATCCCTTGCATAATATTAATGTTTTTTTTTCTTTGATAAGACCTCAAAGTTTAACTCTTTTGATACCAATCTGTCTGAAATTGCTCCTGGTTCTACATTATAAACTTCTTGTTTAAAGTGATCTAAATTAAAACCTTCCATTAAAGTTTCATGTTAATTTATGTTCCAAACTCTAGCTTAATAATGGCGAGAGTATTTTACTAAATTCTTCAAAATTAATTGAGATGAAGGCAGTGTATTTCATTAGAAGTATGATAATGAAAATGTTATCTCTGTTATGTTCTCATATTCGTTTATAACCTGTAAACACACAACAATTTGCAAATCTAGCCAGCATCTATAACTTGATGCCAACCATCTGTACATCAGCATTGAATTTTCATTGAAGATTCAAAAGGTTCTTTAATTTACTTTCAGTCTGCAGCTGTGCATTATCCCTAGTGACAGTTCTAATTACCATTTAATCATTTTCCTTAATGACTACCAGTAATTTCTCATCCTTTAAGAAAATACTATTCAAGAGGTTTAACTCAGTTACAGGCATGGCTGTCTGGTTAAGAAGTTTCCCAACCTCATGATTTCAGGTTCACTTCCACTGTGTGGCACCTTGGGCAAATGTCTTTTACTATAGCCCCAAATCAACCAAAGCATTGTTAGTAGATTTGATAGATAGGAAGTGAAAGAAGCCCATGTGTGTGTGTATATATATATATATATATATATATGAATATTATATAAGTCATTATACTTGACCAGCTCCTGTGAACTGTCCTACTTATGCATGCATGAAAGATGGAAGTTAAACGATGATGATGATTATTATTAATCCAAACATGTGGTAGTACAGAAGAAATGAAGTCAAAAATGCTCAGAGAATGTATGAGAATTTATTCAGATTTTAATACACACACACACACACACACACACTTGAACAGTTTCACATTTGATTTTTCAGAAGTATATGTTATGTGGAGCTGTGTTGCAAATTGCATCTTTTCTAGCTATTGTTGTAAAAATCGTACACATGTATTTAAAAATGTGTGTGTGTGCGCGTGTGTATTTGTGTCTCTTTGTCTTGACATCACATGATTGTTGCAAATGAATATCAGTCATTTCCAATATTCTGTGAAAACATGTCTGATTATAGGGAAGCAGGTAAGTTCTGTTTGACCCATGCAAGTATAGAAAAGTGGACATTAAAATGATGATGATGATGATCTCGTCAAATTTGCTGCTAGTGAGGCTGGGCTTGCACTAATCTAAAATTGATAGCTACTTTACCATCCTTTCATTAATAGATTGGTTCTTTACTTAAGTTTCTTTACCTTAACTAATGACCTCTCACCTCAAACTATATTACTTCTGAAATAACATTAAGTTATCTTCTGAGATATGACTGTAGATACAACAGGTGGGAAGAAAGTAGTAATAAAAGGCGTCGAGCTGGCAGAAACGTTAGCACGCAGGGCGAAATGCTTAGCGTTATTTTGTCTGCCACTACGTTCTGAGTTCAAATTCCGCCGAGGTCGACTTTGCCTTTCATCCTTTTGAGGTCGATAAATTAAGTACCAGTTACGCACTGGGATCGATATAATCGACTTAATTCGTTTGTCTGTCCTTGTCTGTCCCCTCTATGTTTAGCCCCTTGTGGGCAATAAAGAAATAAGAAAGTAGTAATAATTGTAGAGATTGTGAGAAATGAATACAGTTGTTGCATTAACAAGTAATATCCAAGCATGGTAATGAAGTTAATTTTAAATTGTCTCACCCACACTTTATGTGTTATTATAAATAATTAATTTTTTGTTTTTCTTTTCTTTTTACAGCCAGCCTATCAGAATTTGAGGCAACGAATGGAAGGGCACGTGTCCCGCTTTTTGGAGAAGCAGGTGTGGAGCCCAAATCTGAATAAAAATCAGTTACGAGACCAACTAAGAAAGCATATCAATCAGTATGTTGACAACTATTGTATTCTTATATTTTTATATTATTAAAGCAAAACCATTTGGGTCTCAGAAAAATTGCTTTGCAGTATTTGTTCTAGCTTTTTATGTTCTGAGTTCAAATTCCTCTGAGGTCAACTTTACCTTTCGTCCTTTCAGGGCTGATAAAATAAAGTATCAGTTAAGTGCTAGGGTCAATTTAACCGACTAGCCCTCTCCCTACAAATGTCTAGCCTCATCACCCTTTTTTGATGCGCCTTGCTGACCTTGACTTTCATTTCTCTGTGTAAAATATCATCCAGCTCCAAAATCCCTAAATATCTATACCCACTACTGTCAGGTTCACCCATGGTCTCTCCTGATGGTAACCACAATCCTCTGCAGGCTGCTTTCTTCCCTCTTTTCATATTAAGTACTGAGCATTTGGTAATCCCAAATTCCATACCGATGTCCTACCACACTTCTGGACTGTTTTGGTTAAGGAATCTATCTGTTTCTCAGATTTCCCAAATAATTTCAGGTCATCCATCAACAGAAGATGATTCCATGATGGGTCTTTCTTCCCACATCAGTAACCCATCTTAACTCTCCTAAGTGTCATTGTTATGGGTATTCGTGCAATTACAAAAAGTGATGGAGAAAATGAGTCACCTTGGAAGATTCCCCTTTTAATATTAACTTCTCTAAGGAATACATTACTTGAGTACAATTTGATTTTCCACTCTTTCATGCTATGCATCAGAAAATTTGTGATGTTGTCAGCAACACCAAACATCTGCAGGCATTCAACAATCCAAGAATGAGGCATCATATCATATGCCTTCTTAAATTATTATTATTATTATTATTATTATTATTATTATTATTATTTTATGTTTGACTTTTGCTTTGCATTTGTACAAGTTGGATCCAAGTCTCACCCAGAGACCTCAAGAGACAACAAGTTAGAAGTTCATGTAGGTGTTATGCCTAGGGTACCATATATTTGGATTTGTACATAGTGTTGTTTATTTGTACATAGTGTTGTTTATTTGTATATAGTGTTGTTTATTTGTATATAGTGTTGTTTATTTGTACATAGTGTTGTTGGATTTGTACATAGTGTTGTTTATTATTATTATTATTATTATTATTATCTTTCAGATAATAATAATAATTATTATTATTATTAGATATTATTATTATCATTATTATCTTTTAGATCTGGTATTTTGGCTAGTGGAGTGGAGCGAATCATTGAACAAGTGGTTAACCCAAAGATATTCTTGGTAATCAAACCTCGCATTGATGAAGTCATATGTGAACATTTGGAAATTGACTTTAAGGAGCGGCAGGAGAAGCTGCTGCGCAAGAAACACCAGCAGCAAGCCCTGGCTGCTGCTGCAGCTGCTGCAGTGGCTGCTTCAAATAATGCCATGGCAAGTAAGTAGAAATATTTTTCTATCTATCTATCTATTTATCTATCTATCTATCTATGTATTTATCTATGTATGTATGTATGTATGTATCTATCTATCTATCTATCTATCTATCTCAATGAGAATATTGACCAAGGTTACCGTGGTCTTTTCTGTGGGCTTTTCCTTCCACGGCTAAACCTAAACTGTCCTCCCCTCTTTTTACACGAGAACATTACTGTGTGATACACGATCCCTATTGATCGGCCTTTCC
>NC_068982.1:105302902-105332642 GCF_001194135.2 Octopus bimaculoides
CCAAAAAGAAAAGCTCTACATTGTATTTGTCCCATCTTCGTTGAGCCCTGTGTGGCTAATAAAAGAAATGTATCTATCTATCTATCTATCTATCTATCTATCTATCTATCTATCTATCTATCTGTTTGTCTATATATGGATGTGTGTGTTTGTGTCTATCCTTGTCTTGATATCCTGTGATGATTGTAAATGAGCATCATTGTCATACAAGCAATGTTGTTAGTTTCTGGTCTTCCATGAAAAGTGTGCCTGGACAAGGGGTAAATGTTATCTTGCTTGGAAACAGGAAATGCATCTGGCTGCAGAAAATTTGCTTCAATTCCATTTTTACCTGTGCAAACATAGAAAAGTGGATGTAAAAACGATGATGATGATGAAGATTGTGTGTAAGACATTCGTACAGCGAGACAGAACCAACAGAAACAAGCAATCTAAACTTTATATATAGAGACTATTCTTAGAATATTCATCATCATCATTATCATCATTTAACATCTGTGTTTCCTGATGACATAGGTTAAATGGTTTGACAGGATCCGATAAGCTCAAGGACTGTATCCTGCTCTTGTTTAGCATGGTTTCTGCGGCTGGATGCCCTGCCTAATGCCAACCACTTTTCAGTCTGTTACTAGGTGCTTTTGCATGCCAGCAGCACTAGTGAGGTTGCTGTGCAGAATGCCGAAGCAGAACAGGTTTCTTGGTGTAATGGAGCAACATGATTACTCATATTTTAGAGGAGGTGGGCATGATATGGAGTTGGAAATATTGATATTAGTATTGGGATATATTTGAAATAGATTAGTTTCTCTGTACATAGAAAAATTGATAGAATCAGTCTTAAATCAATATATGCCAAGATTTGCTCCATACAGTTAAGAGTACCACTATTTTGACACCAAATCCTGGCAGAGCCAATATTGTTCATTCTTTTAATTAATATTGATAAGATAAAATACCAAGATTGATTATCTCCCTTGCAAACTTGTCTCATATGTTGCCCAAACGATTTATTTCAATTGTAAGATATGAGAAAGGAAGGCCATATATTTAATTTATTTATTCCTATATTTATTGTAGATATTTATTTCTAGGGTGGTAATAAGAATTTTGGCTGTTATATCAGAGGTTATAATGCTGCGAAACTGAATTGGTGCTGACCAGCACCAATCATGCAGCATCACAATTCATGAGAATTGCCCACTGGAGTGTAACTGTTTGGCAAAATCGATAATATTTAGTGCTAAGGTAGACACACACAAAAAAAAAAAGATGAACCTAAAATGTATATAGCAGCAACTGACATTCAAAAATTGATTCCATTTGTCAGCCATGTTAAAAATGCACTATAGCTTCGACAGATTTATGTTCCATGTCCTCACGAATTCAAAATTACCTGGACAATTGTCGGTAAGGTACAAACATATAGAAACAGTAGCTTCAAATCAAAAATATGGTGTGATCTTTGCACAAAAAATTAAGAATCTTGCATCAAGGAATTGATGATTTGAACAAAAGAATTGAATTGTTAGTGTCTTGTATATACAAAGCTAAATATTTTTTTTTGTAAATACCAGGTTCCTTAAATTTCGGTCTGGTTTAGGGAATAAGAAAACTCCAGAAAACATTGGCTTTGAAGTGTTTAAAGAAAAAATTTTTTTTTTAAATATCACTTGATGCGATTTCATGAGGGTAGTTCTTAGAGTGATCTCCCCTGTCAATTGTTTTCATGAGAGTTAGAAATGAAAGGAAATATGCGAACTTAACAGCTGTTTTTATATGTATCACTTGCTTGATTTTTTTTTTAAACGTAAAGATAAGTGTTTTCTTGATAATTTTAGTATAATATTTCGAAATATATTCATATAATAGATAATTCAAGAGAAAACATATTTAGATTACCAACTGAAAGACTGGACACCTAAATCTTGAAGTACTAGAAATTATATGCCTTTTGGTTGTAATGTATTAAAGAATACTATACATTTATATATTGAATTCTGTAATTTATCATTTTTTAGTGAACTGTGGCTATGTTATAAGAAGCTTGCTTTCCAACCATGGTTTCAGGTTTAGTTCCACTGCGTGGCACCTTGGGCAAGTGTTTTCTACAATAGCCTTAGGCTACCCTAAGACTTGTGAGTGGATTTGGTAGATAGAAACCGAAAGAAGCCTGTTGTATACGTGTGTGTGTTTGTGTTTGTCCCCCACCACCACTTGACAACTGGTGTTGGTATATTTACTTCCCTGTAAATTAATGGTTTGGCAAAAAAGACCAGGCTTTAAAAAAAAAAAGTACTGGGTTTGATTCATTTGACTAAAACCCCTCAAGGTGGTGCTCCAGCATGGCTGCAGTCTAATGACTGAAGCATGTAAAAGAATAAAAGAACATATATGTATATGTAAGACTGGTAGGCTTGATTCTTTTCTCCATTTTTTTTACCTTCAGCCTATATAGTGATAGTAATAGTGCCATATTAATGTTTGAGATTAGAGAACATGGAAGAGAAGACAGTAGTTTGATACAAGATCCCTATTAGCTACATGACTGTATCATGTTGGAAAGCTTCTAGCAGGCACTAGTCATATTGGTCATGGAGAGTTCCAACTCTGAAAAGTTGATGACTGATATTGGATAGCTGCTAGTAAACTGACTAAATTATTCACATTTCCACAGCCTTTTTCTCCCTCTGATTTTTTCTAGATATAGTTTCAAAAAAATGTTTTATTAGATATATTTGTACTATAAATTTCTTATTTGTATTACAGGTCATGCTTCATATGGAAATACCTATTTTCCTTATCAACAAACCACATATTGGCAACAGCAACAGCAAATACGACCACTTCCACCAAGTACTTCACAGCAGTCACAGCCTCCAACGCCATTGGCTCAGAATCAACAGAAACAGACCATACTGCCATTTTCATTACCTGATACATCCAAACCACCACCTGCAGCTTTTCTTCCTGCTACAGGTGGATTTGGTCTTCCTCAGCAACCGTATCCAATAATCCCACAACAGACCTGGAATACTTCTGTCACAACAACTACTGTCTCAACTACTACTAGTTTTAATCCCATGTATCCTCCCCACATACTGCCACCAAGCGTACCTTTAGCTGCTGGTGCCCCTCTACCACTTATGAATTTTACATCAGTGCCACCCCCAACTTCTAGTAGTAAGGCTAGTGTTACAAGTAGCACTACAAGTTTGACTAATTCCAGTATCAAGGAGACAGGTCGTGGTTTACTGGCTACTCCTAATTTGTCTCAGGCAATTGCTCCTATAACATTACCTCCCATGAATGTTCCCCCTCCAGTATCACCTGCTCCTCTACAACCACCAGGTATAGCAGCCCCTGCTTTACATCCACCCGTCCTTCCTCCACTAAACATGCCACCTCCACCTATCACAGATCCATTAACTCGACCACTTCCCAGCCTTCCACCTCATGGACATGGTCCTTCTAAAGCTCCTTTAGATAATGTTCCTATGAAAGTTGCTGTAAAAACTCCACTTCTTCCTGATCCCATTATTACAAAACTTGTTAACAAACCTTACAATAATCCTGTATTACAACCTCCTGTTGGACTACCAGTAATGCAGTCTTCTCTGCCACCTAATGTTCCTGTTCCCCCATTAGTTTCACAACCAGCACTGCCTCCTTTAACTAAACCATCTTTGCCTGCAATTCCACCAAAACCTCTTTTGCCACAACCAGCTCCTCCTCCATGTGTCACTGATATCCTTCCACCACCAACATCTTCATCATCATCGTCATCATCATTACCATCTCTACCAAATCATGAAGATCATCAAAGTTCTAAAATTCCAGAGATAAATAGGGAAGACATCAATCAAAGAATAAGTGAGCCTCCAGAATCTCTCAAACTTGCTATTGAAGAAAAAAGCTGGTCTGCTCCAAAACTAGAAGACATTCCTTTGCCTCATTTACCATTTACAGTCGCTACACCTGAAAAAAACAAACCTGCTGAACCATTAGTTAAAGAGAAAGAGACTAAAGTTCCTGAACAAACAGTTGAAATAAGTGAAGAAAAATCAGTTGCAGAAAATTCTTCAACTGTCAAGAATAACAGTAAAGATGTGCCTTCCGATGGTTTTGTGGAACAAACATCTGCTAGTACTCAACCTTCTGCTGATGTTGAAGCAGCTCCAGAGGAAAAATCTCGGACATACAAGTTCTCATGGAGTAAGGGCAGCATGGAAGGCGAACTGTCTGATTTTACAATCAGCTCTGTGCACACCAGTGATTTGTCTTCTTTTGATGAGGGAGATGGTAACATTTCTCTTTCAGATGTAAACAGTAGTCCACGTCATGACAGTGATACTAATCCTGGTAAGATTTTTTTTCATCGTTATTTAATGTCCGTTTTTCATGCTGGCATGGGTTGGATGATTTGACTGGAGCTGGTAAGGCCAGGGATTGCACCAGGCCCCATTGTCTGTTTTGGTAAGGTTTCTGTGGCTGGATGCCCTTCCTAATGCCAATCACTCCACAGAGTGTACAGAGTGTTTTTAATGTGGCACTAGTATCAATCCTGCTGTGGCAGATGGATCTTCTTGAGTACAGCAATGCACAAGATATCTCAGTCTTTAGTCATCTCCTTTGTGTGTGTGTGTGTGTGTGTCTGTGTATATTTGTATATATAATACATACATATATGTATGTATGTATATATTTGTTTGTTCACTTTTAGGTCAGTTTTTCCATGTGAGTGTTGACTAGAAAGTATCATTTCTAATTTTATTTATACACAGCTATCACTTCTTAGTTTATTTACACATGGGTTCAAAAGGTCTACAAATTTCCAACAGGAAATGAAATGAAATACTACATAACTCTTTACATTTTTATGTTTGTATGTCTAGCACTTGAGAATCAATCTCTGTGTCTCTCCTAAAAGGAATGAAAAGTTGTTTAGATTTAAAAATGAGAAGAGTTAAATAGTATTTCATTTTCTTATGAAAATTTGAAGACCTTTTATATCCATACTTGATCTTTCTAAGCTCTATTATTAATCATTTTGCTTCCCATCCATATGCTTTTGGGTTCACTCCCATTATGTTATACCTTAGGTAAGTGTCTTCTATAGTCTCTGGCTAACTAAAGTTTGGTCAGAAACCAAAAACCAGAAACTGAAAGAAGCCCATCATGTATGTGTGTGTATTTAGTGAGTGTGCATGTGTGTTATTATCTCCTTGCCTTGACTTTGCATGTAGTAAATGAATGTCACCAACATGCAAGCAGTGTCCTTTGTTTTCGATCATCTGTAAAAACATGCCTGGGGAAATATTATCATACTTGGAAACAGTTGAGAGTTGGTGATAGGAAGTGCATTCAGCTGCAGAAAATTTGCCTCAACAAATTCCATCTGATCCAGTGTAGAAAAGAAGATGTTAAAACATCTCAGCTATATTTACAGTAAAAATTGTTGGCAGTTAATTCATAATATAAATATATATTTTTTTGTAGACTTGGAAGATGTTGCTGAAAAAGTTGTTGAAAAAACAGAGCCAAGTCCATGTAAAGAGACTAAGAAAGCTAAAATTCCTCCCAGACCTCGTAAACTGATTTCTTTATCGTACAATTATTCTGACAGTGATGATGATGAAACACGGGAAGAACGTAAAGAACGAATTGTAAGTATTTGGTTTTAAAACGTTTAGTTTTTGCTGGATGTATTCTACTTTACAGTGGAGGCGCAATGACCCAGTGGTTAGGGCAGCGGACTCGCGGTCATAGGATCGCGGTTTCGATTCCGAGACCGGGCATTGTGAGTGTTTATTGAGCGAAAACACCTAAAGCTCCACGAGGCTCCGGCAGGGGATGGTGGCGAACCCTGCTGTACTCTTTCACCACAACTTTCTCTCACTCTTACTTCCTGTTTCTGTTGTGCCTGTAATTCAAGGGGTCAGCCTTGTCACACTGTGTCACGCTGAATATCCCCGAGAACTACGTTAAGGGTACACATGTCTGTGGAGTGCTCAGCCACTTGCACGTTAATTTCATGAGCAGGCTGTTCCGTTGATCGGATCAACTGGAACTTTCGACGTCGTAAGTGATGGAGTGCCAACAACAACAAATTCTACTTTACAGATTAATTGAAAGAATAGTCATGTTAAATTTTCCCCATCGTATGAAGTTCTTGTGTTGTGTTAGTGCTGCCATATAAATACAGTTGTTCAATCAGATTTGGTTACAACTGATCATGGACCTATCATGTTTTACTGTTTACCTTTGTAATGAAAGTATAAGACTTTTCTTTATATTTAGTATTTTGTTTTGGGAGTGAACTTGTGTCAGTTTTTGTTGCTTGTTCTACCAATCTTTTGTTTTGAAATTGAATTCTGCAATATATTTTTCCTTCCTTTCTAAGATGGAACATTTGTTTGTTATTGTTAGCTGGTCAACAACTTTATTTAGCTTCTCTTATGATGCCTCCAGAAATTAATGCTGAAGAGTTGCAACTGTTGCATTCTGACTGAATCTGTAGTAGAGGGTGATTCTGAAAAATAGTCATCCACTGCAGTTGTTACCAGAACCTACAGTCTTCTCACAAATGCAAACAGCACAGTGAAAGAAACTGTCTCACACAATAAACCACTGTATGTTGGAGTGTGTTATATGATCCTCAACCAGATGGTATTACATCATATCTAAAATACTTGATCTGTGATCTCATGCTCAGTCATTTTATTGACCACCTGGTGTTCTAATTATTGTACATATCAAAAAAATAAAAACACTTGTACACCCCACCACCTGGTCTTGGACTGAAACAATGAACCTTTAAAATTGCTCGTAATCACTGATCTCTTTTGGTAGTCTTACATACTTGACATGAAAGTTACGTATCAAAAGACTGGCCTTCTTCTTTGAAATCAGAAAATACTTCAGTTCTCAAGGATTACTAAATCTCTTTAAAGCTCAAGAAACACTGACAGCAGAATACTCCTCCCACATCTGAGTTGTGCGCACAGGTTTCCTAATTGCATCCCAAAAAAGTTACCTGATTGATAAGCCTAGAATTACTCACTAAAACACCCCAACCCCTGGCTAACAGATGTATTGTCTCCTCACAACTACTACAGTAGCCTCTGTTCTGGCTTTTTTCATATCACCTTCACTCAGGCCCACCAGAATTGTCACTTGTATTGTTTCTACTCCTGCTCCATCTAGGCCCTGCATTACCCACTCTATCCAATCCTTCCCAGAATGTCAGCACTCTGATATTCCTTTCATATCTTTTCTTTGCAATCTTTGACTTTTCCAAGAAGACCATCAACCACATCAGTCTTATCAGTTTCAAAAAGTCCTGAGTACAATCCCTTCCACTTGACCATTTAAAGAAAAAAACATTTTATAAGTCTGCTTAAGCAGAGCCAACTGGATTAAACAAGCAACAACACTAAACTTTCGTTGTTCTTTCAAGATAAAGCTAATTGCAAGACTGCAGTTGGCTACATATAATTAATGAACAGCTAATTGCAAGACTGCAGATTTTTTGAGCTCAACATCTTATGTTGAGAAAGATTAATTCTGATTTGCCATGATTTGAGGTAACTAAGTATTCAACTCTGTTCTTTTGCATTACAAATCAGAGATACAGGGTCTTATGATAAAATATACATGTCTTATGTTGAAGGTCTAACTAGATTCAAGGTTAGATTTAGTGAGGCTTCTAACCTTGCCATGGATAGGAACCAATGGTGAAAGTCAACTGTCCAGTGTTGAGTGCACAACTTATGTCAAATGAGAAGATATAGTCATCTTATAGTTACACCATGGAATTACTCTGGAATACATTTAAAACCAAGAAACCTCTCTTTATTAATTAACCAGGAAGCTATGTAGAATTATTGATGATATGGCAGAAATTATTTTTAGTTACTGTTTCTCTTCAATTTTAAAGTTTGTGTTCTATCAGTTTGTTCTGGATAACATTTTGAAATAGATTCAGGTATCTTTATTTATCTCTTTACCAAAGTAATACATTTTTTCTTGATATTTTAAATATATATTTGTTTGTAAAATTTGAAAATAAAAATGAATTCCTGCTTTGGTAAAGAGGTGAATAAAAACACAATAAAAGAATTTCAGCCTTGATCTCAAACTTGCATATTTTTAAGCATGAGAATGTCTTTGCAGATATCTTAATCATAAATGACTAGTTTGTGAAATGAGATGAAACCAAACTATCATAGATTAGCTGAACACTTGAAAGAGGTCAAATTTCCCCTGTGAGGAACAGAAGTCTGATGTCCTTTGGAAATAAAATGTGACTGCAGTTTCCTAAGCTTGACAACACCAGTCTTAAATTGCACACTGTCACTTTGTATGTTGTTATATCATACTCTCAACTTAACTGGTGAAATCTATTGTTGATTTTATTCAGTTCTGAAATGATATTTTTAATTATCAAAAACTTGTCAGTGAATTAAAACTGGAATAAACTATATTAACTGTTTCAACAATGTTTGACTCTATTTATATCAGCAATTTTGTTGAAACTTCTAAGAGGGTATCTTAACCACAAATTCACAGATTTTATGGTCGGGATTTCCTAATTTAAAAATATTCAATTTTCATTTGTCAACAATTATGTAAGTAACATTGGTTGTAAGTTTGTTAGTGCTTTTATTATTGTATTTATTGATTATATATGACTGACGCAATCTGCTGTTTTCTCTTTGTTGAAGGCTAAAGAAAAGGAAGAACGTTATCTTCGTCGGCAGCAAAGACGAGCTGGTTTGGAAGCCAAAAGAAAAGACAGAGAGGAAGAGAAACAACGTCTGTGCACAAAGACGAATGTTGATTCTGATGAACGGAAAGAAGATTCAGGTTAGTTGAAGAATTATTCTAACAATAATTCAATGTTTGTTTCATTATTATGGGAGAAGTCATTGGATTCGGTTTTTAGTGTCTTACAATTTTATCTCCTCTCCTAGAAAGAACCTCGATGCCTAGAAAGAGCTTACTTCTGGAACTTGTCACTTCTTCAGCACTCCTAAATTAAAGTAGTTGATGTACTGGACTACTGATTCACTGATTATAAGATCAAATTCTGTTATATACCACCTGACAAAACAATTTATTTATTAGCATCAGGTAGTCTTGTGGTTGAGTGATGAAGTATCCTCTACAAAGAAAAATTTCAGTAAGTCGTAAGTATAGTGATAATCATCATCATCGTCATCGTCGTTTAACGTCCGCTTTCCATGCTAGCATGGGTTGGACGATTTGACTGAGGACTGGTGGACCAGGTAGCTACACCAGGCTCCAATCTGATTTGGCAGAGTTTCTACAGTTGGATGCCCTTCCTAACGCCAACCACTCTGAGAGTGTAGTAGGTGCTTTTATGTGCCACCGGCACGAAGGCCAGTCAGGCGGTACTGGCAACGGCCACGCTCGAAATGGTGTATTTTACGTGTATTTAACGATGATAATAAGTATCTAAAATGTCACATGTTTAACATGCTAACTAATGTATGTTCTGTTTAATCGAAGCCATGTTTCTCTTTCTGTTGAACCTCTTATATTTTATCAGATGTCTCTGATACGTTTTCTGCTGCCTCTGTTACATTACTACTTTTACCTGGCATAAAGAAATGTTCCCAGTTTGATGTCTTAGGTTTATTTATTTTTGTGGTGCAGGCATGGCTGTGATAGGCACAGGAATGACTGTGTGGTTAAGAAGCTTGCTTCTAGGTTCATTTCTGCTGCATGGCACCTTGGGCAAGTGCCTGTTACTATAATTCTTGGCTGACCAAAGCCTTGTGAGTGGATTTAGTAGCTGGAAACTGAAAGAAGTGTGTGTGTGTATAAATAGGAGTTTTGAGATTTTAAAACTCATTCCTTTGTGTTTATATATATCTGTATATCATCATCATCATTTAATGTCTGTTTTCCATGTTGGTATGGATAGGATGGTTTGACTGGAGCTGGTAAGGCCAGGGTCCTCATCAAGCTCCATTGTCTGTTCTGGCATGGTTTCTACAGCTGTATGCCCTTCCTAATGCCAACTACTCTAGAGTGTACTGGATGTCATCAACAGTGCTTTTAATGTGGGTCCCAGCGCAGATGCTTTTTATGTGGTACTGTATATATATGTGTGTATGTAGACAACACAAAGAAATAGGGATTTCAAAATTTGGGTAGATACTTTATAAGCACTCTGTTGTAATCAGAACTTGGTTAAGTATAATGACCAGTAGGAAACAAAAGGATTTGTGTAGATCAAATAATTACAATTGTACTCCAATTCAGTTAGTAAATCCAAAGAATGTCGCATAAAATTCCAGAGTATATTAGAAAGACAGAATGGAAAATGGAGAATTACCTATCTTTAATTAATATTTTACAACATATAAATGAAGACGCATGGCTCAGTGGTTAGAGCATCAGGCTCACAGTCATGAGGTTGTGAATTCAATTCCCAGACCAGGCTCTGTGCTGTGTTCTTGAGCAAGACACTTTATTTCATGTTGCTCCAGTTCATTCATCTGTAGAAATGAGTTGTGATGTCATTGGTGCCAAACTGTATCAGCCTTTGCCTTTCCCTTGGATAACATTAGCAGTGTGGAGAGGGGAGGCTGGTATGCATGGATGACTGCTGGTCTTCCATAAGCAACTTTGCTCGGACTTGTACCTTGGAGGGAAACTTTCAGGGTGCAATCCAATGATTATTCATGACCGAAGGGGGTCTTTACCCTTTACAGCATATAAGATGCCAACACGTGTTTCTGTTCTGCAAGTACTTTAGCATCCATAAATGTGATCGTAGTACTGATCAATTCATATTAAATTGACTTAATATGAATCAGTTTGTTGTACAGAACCATCGCATCATATATTGTGTATATGTGTAAGCTGGTGTCTTCTTGTCTTGGTGTCAAGTGATTGTTGTAAAGAAGTCTCACTGTCATACAGGCAGTGTCCTTCATTTCCTATCTTCCATGAAAACATGCCTAGTAATGGTAAATCATTACCAGGTGAGGATTGGTAATAGGAAAGGCATCTGGTTGTGGAGTGTCTGTCTCAACAAATTCTGTCCAACCCACATAAGCATAGAAGAGGATGTTGAAATAAGGATGATGGTGGTGGGGATGGCATGCTTTAATGTTGTCTTATCATTAATTTGGTGTAAATTTTGGGGGTCAAATATTCCATAAGTTTTAAGGTAGCCTGCAGTTATAGGATTTTTCTCTTTCAAAGAAACTTGATTTTTTTTTTACTTTATCAAACCAACTTTCTCTTTGAATATTGTTGACTTAGTAAATAATTCTATAATTGCAGCACTACCCCCATCAAAAGTTGAACCTAGTATTACTGTTAAATCTGAGGACAATGAGAAAAAGGAAGCTGTTGCTGTACCCCGTAAGAAGTCAAAGGAAGAAATGAAAGAAGAGCTACGTAGCCAGAAGGTAATGGAAAAGCGCCTTGCTCTTCGGCGGCGGCGCACCCGAAATAAACGCTACACTTCTGAGGAATTTACCTCCATATTTACTGAAAAGGGCCAATCATTTTCTAATTTAAGTTATCAAGATATTGATGAAAGCTCTCCAGATCAGCTGCCTGGTGAGAATGTGGCCCAGTTTGAGTCAACTGAGAATGAAACTGGGACCTCACAAGCAGTTGAAATGGATGATTGCTTTCCAGAGTCACCCCCTACTCCCACACAAGATGAACATGACCCTGATATCTATGATACACCTGCATCTGAAGTACTTGTCTCTGAACTGACTAAAATACCAATTTATGAAATGGGTGGGACAACTGCCTATTCTGCTGCCCTTGGCCTGGGACCGTTAGACGAGAGTGTCCCCTCAAAACAACAGACTTCATCAAATGCTAACAGCAAGAGCACTAATCCTGAATCTTCTTTTTCTGGAACTCGATGTACTAGTCCTTACAGTGATATTTCAGAATCTTCTAAAGAAGATTTAATTGATGAAATGCCTAAAGAAAAGAAACCTATTTTAAAGAAAAAGGAAGAGAAAATAACAAAGATTGAGAAACCATCTCAAAAGATTCCCTTGTTGGATACTTACAGTAGTAAAAGAAAACCTAGCAGTCATGGTCATTATAATCTGGGACCTGCAGCACGGTAAGTTGGTTTAATTGTTTTTTTCTATTTTGTGAGTTGTGTCAAGTAACTATTGTTGATTTTTGATATTCACACTGAAGATTAGAATAGTTTTATCTACCACATCAGTTACATGATTTTAGCTCATAGGCCTAGCATACTGTAATTTCATCCTTGATCCTTGGGTGCCATTAGTTAGAGTTCACTGTCCTTTCTCTTCTGACTAAATAGAGAGAAAAAAACCTCCAAAGATTACTTAATCTTAAAAATGGCAAGGTTATATTATATCATCATCATCGTCGTTTAACGTCCGCTTTACATGCTAGCATGGGTTGGACGATTTGACTGAGGACTGGTGAAACAGATGGCTACACCAGGCTCCAATCTGATTTGGCAGAGTTTCTACAGCTGGATGCCCTTCCTAACGCCAACCACTCAGAGTGTAGTGGGTGCTTTTACGTGCCACCGGCACGAAGGCCAGTCAGGCGGTACTGGCGACAGCCATGCTCGAAATAGTGTATTTTACGTGCCACCTGCACAGGAGCCAGTTCGGCGGCACTGGCAACGATCTCGCTCGAATGTCTTTATATAATGTAGTCAAAGATATTCTCCACTCCATAAAAGGATGGGATGGTTACAGTCGGAATGCTTTTAATTATAGATTAGCAAAGCTAACCCTATGATCAAAGTTAATCTATGATCACCTTTTTGTAGCTCCCAAATCTAGCTGCTTACAAGCCATCAATGTTTGCACATATCAGACCATCCACCAGGAGGAGGTATGATAGGTTTAACTTGTACACTTTGTTTCTTTTGTATATTGCCATTGGTTCTTGGCATTGTATATTGTCACTGATTCTTGGAATTGTATATTGCCATTGGTTCTTAGCTTTCGGATTTCTCTGTCCAATGTTAATGCTTGTTTATTCACACTGTTTTGATGTAATCATGTGTTATCTTGTGGCTTTGAAACTTTGATGATATGATTGTATATTTTTAGAATGACATTGTAGGGTAGGTGTGAGAAGCTGGATATGGCTGATTTGAGCATAAAACAGGTAGAATATTTGAGCCAGATATGGCTGGTTTAAATGCATAAGGGTTAAGTAACTTTCACTTTATCTTCCTTGGAAGTTAATATTGCTTACCCAACAGATTATATTCAACTAATTTTTCTCCACTTATTACAGAACCTCTACACTTTGTGTGTATGTGTTAGTAGTATTGAGTCTGGTGGAGTGGAGAAAGAGTTTGGATGAATGTTACCGTGTGCATAGAGTTGGGTACAGAACAAGTAACAAATGGAAAGTTCTTTTTTTTTCTACCGGGGTACTTCTTATGGAGTCATTATTATCGAAAAGTAGTGGGTAAGAGATTACTACAAAGAGGATCTTTTTCTTCAAGGGATCAAAATAATTGGCTGTTTGAAAGGTAGGAGAGAGCTTATAAGATATGTACTGTATGAAGGCATCTTTTGTTTTGAGTGATAACTTTTAAGTGGGTAAAAGCCACCCAATTTGTAAGTGTAAGTGATTTCTTTTACCAAGTATTATAAACTGTGTTCTTACTCTGAACCACTGTAGTACAGCTACAAGGGAATCATTTGGAAGATTTTGGGTTATATGTTTTGTTTGTTTGTCTATGATGTGGAAAGACATGTGTAGTCATCTGCTTAGCCATGTCTTTTAGGTCAGAGTGAGGTACATGCACTGTCAAAGATAGTGTAGAGCTGGTTGAACTCAGATCAATCAGCTTACTTGAAGTGATATAGATGCATTGTATGTATGTAGATATGTGGTCAGTACCCAGATAAGTTAGTGGTTGGATGATCTGTGCAAAATGTAGGTGACAAAAAATCAAGAATTAACTTTGTGCCTTCGCAAAAAAATTTATTATTAAAATATCCCTTCTTTTAGTATTATACACAGTTTAATAATTTATTTTTGATTTAATTTTTATGTACTTCTTTCAGGCCGCCTCCTCTCTTACCTAAACTGTCAGCAGCTGATAATCGCAGCCGTTCTGGTCAGCGCTACAACATAGAGGATTTATACAAACCTCGTATCAGTCATCGCCGAACCTTGTCACCAACTGATTCTGGGTAATTTTTTTTATTAATTGGTAGTTTTATTTTACTAGTATACAAGTTGTTTTTAACTTTTATTTTTACCAAGATATTCATAAAATCAGAAGCCTTACTATGGGTTTTGCATGTAAAAATAAGTCCAGTTGCATTGACTGTGTGATAGTTTAATTGTTTATGACAATATAAACTTTTTAATTGGGCTCAAAGTCTCTGGTTTTTGGAGCTTATTAGTGACTATGTTTACATCTGGCAATCAAAACCATGACAAGATCTTATCAGGATCTTATTTATTTATGGTGTTTGCTGTATATCTGTGAAAAAGAGGCATTGTATTTTCCTCACTTAAATCCTATTTAGACGTGATGGTTAGTTCTAGAATGGAAACAGGAAATTACAAAGAAAATTTTAAAAACTATCCTAAGAACATCTGTTAGTTTTAGAATCCCTAAATATAATCTAGTATTTGCTAGCATTAATAACACAACATTTTAAATAAGGTTTCTTACAAGTGACACCAGTTATGAGATGGAAGTTCAATTGATTGAATAAAAAATCTTGCAGTTGTTCCATCATCATCATCATCTTCATTCAATGTTTGTTTTCTATGCTGGCATGGGTTGGATGATTTGACAGGAGCTGGCAAGCCAGAAGACTACACCTAGTTCAACTGTCTGCTTTGGTATGTTTTCTATGGCTGGATGCCTTTCCTAAAGCCAAACACTTTACAGAGTAGGTGGCACGTAAATAGCACCATTTGAGCGTGATCTTTACCAACGTTGCCTTCCTGGCACGTGAAAAGACATTCGAGCAAGATCGTTGCCAGTGCCCCTGGACTGGCTCCTGTGCAGGTGGCACGTAAATTACACCATTTCAAGCGTGGCCGTTGCCAGTACCTCCTGACTGGCTGTCGTGCCGGTGGCACGTAAAAGCACCCTTTACACTCTCGGAGTGGTTGGTGTTAGGAAGGGCATCCAGCTGTAGAAACTCTGCCAAATCAGATTGGAACCTGGTGTAGCCATCTGGTTTCACCAGTCCTCAGTCAAATCGTCCAACCCATGCTAGCATGGAAAGCGGACGTCAAACGATGATGATGATGATGACACCAGCACCAGCAAGGTCACCAAGTAACTTGTAATGCAAAACCCTCTCAACTGTGAGGGAGAGTAGTATTAAAGACATGGGGAGTAAAATATTTTAGGATATTGAATTAACATTGGATACTACACATTTGCTTATTTCAAATAGTGTTGATAGTTTGATAGCTCTAGTTATCAAATTTTATCTCCTTAGATGTTTTTATTTGTTTTATAGAACAGAGCAGCTGGAATAATTACATATTGCATTGTATGCTTTGAAAGGGAAGTTTGAGAAAATTTCACTTGATGTTATTGAATACTAAAAGTTGATTGTTTACTGGGAGGCAATGAAGACATTGATGAATTCATGCTTCTTAGTACAGTAACAGTAGGTAAACTGGTCATAAATGCCTATTTGGAAGTTAAATACATTTATGGATTTCTATAATGTTGCATATTTGATGTGGTTTCATGTGTTATTTTGGATATGCAGATATAAAATGACAATTTACTATAAAACTATTAAAGGTCGGAATATATATGAACTGTGAGGAAAGAGAAAGTCTAATCTTTGAAGTTGTTCTAATGAAGATAATTGCCCTAAGCAATTAATTCTTTATGACAATATTGATTTTTTCCTTTTATGCAGGCACAGTGTCAGATTTGTAGGGTTCACTATGTTTACAACTGGTAAATCAAAACCATGACAGGATCACATCAGCATACCATTTTCTAACTATATCATACTGACCACCACTATCCTCTTCAAATTTTCTTCCATTACTTTTATTCTATTAACCTACGCTATTAATGTTTACTCCCAAACTGAAATTATTTTCTCTATCTCATCAACTCTAACTAACACTACTAACTAAACTGTCTTAATAATATCTAAATCTATGTTTCTTCTAACCAACTTAGTTTTTTAATGGAGAGCTCTTCATTCAACAAAGCAAAAAAGTTAATACTGATCATTTTAAAATTGCTTTCCATAGTTTTTATTTTGTTTTCTACATTTTTGTTACTTCTCAAAGAAGGTTTGTATTTCTTTAGTGATACATCTCTAAACTATATATTTATTTGGAAAATCAGTGCCTTCCTTTTGGTTTGAAATTCTTGGAGGAAGGAAATTATTTGATAAATGGTCAATTTTCCTTCATAAGGTCTTATGGAATGTTTGTGTTCAGATGTGAATAGTCTGGATTTGAAGAACAAGTTGTTCATTTAGTTCTTTCATTTTTAAGGAGTTGAGTGATCTTTATTTAGTTGTCTTTAATGTTTTAATACTAGTAGTTCTATATTACCAGTTATTTGTAATCATAGGGTAGGAGTAATATCTACAACTTGCTTTTGATTTTATTGCTAGTTCTGCCTTTTGATGGGCACTGTCTGAATAAGCTAAGCATGAAACACTCATACAGAACACTTACATGTTTAGTTACTTCTGTCATGGTAGACTTCATGTATTTCCAGAAGGTACCCGGACTCTGACCGGCATTACAATGCTCAGCGTTACAGCGGTGATACCAGTTACAAAAATCGCACCACACTTAGCAGTTTAGGCAGTTCTGCCAAGCGACGTCATACAACTCCACCTTCCTCATCTCCTTTGGAGAATAGAAATTGTATTGTAATGCCCATGCCTCGAGCAAGTTCACATCATGAAAAAACCAAAATGAGAGACAACTCTTTTAGCAGCAGCCATATTTCACAAGAAGAGCAGCAGACTGTAGAATCAGAGAAGAAAAAATATGAAGCAGAATTACTAGCAGCTGAGAGCAAACTCCAAAAACAAAAGTCTACATTGGAATCCATGGAATCAAAACAGAGGTGAGCTGTTGGGTGTAGTCAGTGTATGTATGCTTTACTGTAACATGTCTACTATTTGAAGCTTGTTTCAGTTGGTTGAAGTCTATTCAACATAAGGTCTTTGAGTTTGGCCATTTCACTCAAAGGCTTGTCTCACACAGAGCTGTTGGAGAAATTTGCATGAATTTGCAAGAGTTGATTTCTAAAACCAACATTGTTGCCCCTGTCTAGTGTTTGTCTAAGTGTTTGTTGTGTGTCTAAGTCTGCATGTAATAATAATTAATAGAATTGTTACTGTATCCAAAGTGATTGAAATAGTTTATCTCTTGGTCACTGTTTCATTAAATAGGTAAAGAATATCAGCGAAGAGAGTTCTTAGAACAGTTATTTACAATTTCTTAGCTTCAATCTGTTTTCATTGTCTGTAAGATAGTTTCAGTGGCTGTAGTATTGTGCAAGTGTTTCAATCTATTCTTTACTATGGTTATTTTAGGGATAAATATATGGTTTTTACCGTAAGGGCAGAGCTTATCAGCTTCTTCCAACAAGAAATTTTATTGCTGGATTTCTTTTCAATTAATTATTCAACTGCTCAAACACATTGTGAGAATATTGTCACCAAATAGATTGCATCAGATACAGTGTCCTGCATATGCTTTCTAGAACATAAAACACTCATGTACATACCTATGGACTTTCTTGACTACACTTGAGAAAAAAAATGTCTGTCTGATAGACAGTCCTACACTCACTAACATTTCTTAACCACCTGCCCACTGAATCCTCCTTCTGTTACTATTGCAGTGGTTTCTACTCTTCTGAATTTGTTGACTGTACAACCTCTCCCGCTCGCTCATCTCTTCCCCTGCCATTATCTTCCAAAACTGCAGATTAAACATCCTCCAGAACCCAACCTCTAATATATTCAAAAAGAATATTAACTTTATTACCCTTGTATACTTATCCCCTGGCCTAAGAGAACCCAAAAAATCTGTAGAAACTCTCTCCTTTTAACAAAAATATGTAAAAACATCAGCTTAACAGTAATTGTTACTCCAGTCATTTAAACCATAATTTTTTAATTTTAACAGCAATTAAATCAGAAATTGAGAATTTGGATTAGACCTCCATGAGAAATTATATTCATATTAGATATTTTTATATATTGACATCTGATTTCGCATCCTTATTGTAAGTTGATTTGTTCTGCAAATTCTCTCCTTTGCATGAACTATTTTTCACAGCAGTTAAACCATTTTGAAAAGCAATAGTGTTTTGTTCCTCCTTTTAGATAAAATTCTTATTACTTAGTTTCTATGAAATGCTTTCTCAGTTGCATTCAGAGATTTTATAAAACAACTTCAACTAGCCATGTTGTACATATTGAAATTGTGCTTAGTGATTATGTGACACAACAACTCTAAAATAACTGACAATATAGTGTTGAGTATGATGTTAGTACTTTGTCATTTTTGTTTCTAAAATAGTTATGCTTTCCTATCAGAAGTGGATATTACTCAAAATAAAACTGATATTGAGAGAGTGCATTTTTAACAATGACAAATATATTTCATCTTCTCAAAGTGCTATACTTCAAACTACATATAATTGTTATTTTACCAATTACAGTTTTTGAATGAAACAACATTATGAATGTCTTAACTTTTATTATATACTAACAATATAAATTATTTATTCACCTTGTCTTTATAAGCCATTCATCCTCATCACTATACCAGCTGCTTTGACTGTCTAAGCTGTCTTATTATGTTTTCACACACTTGCCTGTTCATGGCAGTATACATACTACTCACATTTCATGGTTGAGTGCTTAATGTTTAGGAAATCCAGCTTGAAAACTCATCTTTCAATAATTCATGCAAATACCAAAATTACTTCAGACTATTTTGTTTAATTATTGGATAATACAAAACTCATTAGTTATGATATGAAGGCACAACTTTAATTCTTGAAAAACTGTGTAAAAATTCAACTGTAGACATTGTATTATGCTTTTAGGGCAGGTACATAGATCTGTATTTGAATCTTAAAGTAAGTATAGAAACACTTGCTTTAAGATTTAATGCAGATGTATCAATTTTCAGGGAAGCACAGGGAAAAGCAGATGTAAACAATAATTTAAAAAGATAGGTCATCCAATTTATTATTTAATTTCAGTAAAGGTTTAATGACTATGACATAAAGTACAGGGTTTAGTAATGTGATTTACACAATCAGTCCATCCGGTCTATACTAGCTTGTGAAATACATTTGTGGAGAAATGGAACAAAATTGTAATGAGTAAAATGTTATGTTTTTTTCCCCTTAAATCTAATTTTTGTTCACTACTATATTGTTTTAAAATGTTTATTTTTATTTTAGAGTGCAACAGGCTTTAAATCCAGTGAAAGACCGGTACCACTATGATAAAAGGAACATAACATACCCCACAACTGCTGCTGTGGAACCTCGCACTAAATCACCACAAAGGTCTTTTGCTGATACTCACTATATTTCTCCGGCTGCTGAAAAGGATGTGCGGCGCAGTGTTCCAGTTCGTGAGATAATACCTGGTCGCATGAGAGAACCTTTTGCCCGAAGTCCATTGATTTCTACGAGTCCCATTGGCCTGCATGATAAGTCTCCTTCCCTCACATCTGACCTTGCCACTTCACGCACTTACTATCCAGAGACAGATAGCAGACTTCAGTCTTCTAACAAAAGAACTCCTGGTCGATCACCATCCCCAGTAAGCAGCTTACATGGTGCACGGTCACGGCGAATCAGAACCCCACCTCATGCCACTGAAGTTGACAGAGTTAGTCAATGGCAAAGTCCACCTCGACGACACAGCCCACCAAGACGTCCTACTTTAAGCCCAACATCGCCAATTAGACGAAGTGATAGATATCCCTCAGGCCATAAGGTTTTGCTACCCTCCTCTTCCTCCTCCTCTCAAGGTCAGCTGCCTATACGTGATCTTTGGCGCCATCGAAATCGTTCCCCAGACAACACTGATATTGGACACAGAACTTCAATTTCTTCATCTTCTTCCTCGTCATCATCCTCACAGCTTCCAATGAGAAGACGTGCTCCATCTCCCACTGGACTTGCTGGTAGCAGCAGAAATCGCCGAGAAAGGAGTCCTATTTCTAAGAGACCACGACGGTGATAATTCTATGTTTCATTTCAAATTCACTCCCCCATAATTGCAACTTTACAAATCAACATTTGGCTTCCGTCAGACCAAATTCAGATGGAGTTAACGACTACTCTCAACTTTTAGTTGGCTGAGTCACACATCAAAGATTTAACATATCGTTTTTCCTCCCAAATGTTTCCCAACTAATCACTTCAGATTTCTTTATCATCCTTTACATTATTTTCCAAGATGAATTAAGACAGAAGGGTCTCAAATTTACTGAGAAAAGCAGTCCTGTATCTTTGAGCAGTTGTATGCCAAAGTACTTATAAATATAAGAAAAAAATATTAATTTTATTAAAAGAAAAATTGTAATGAAGTGTTATTGTATTTGTTTTCAAAAAAAAAAAAATCCTGTTTTACCTTGTATTGTTGTCTTCAGCTTTATTTTTAATTACATTTAAATGATTGTCTGCCACTTTCTCCCTCTCACATCATTTAGTCATCTATTTGGAATTCTTATTTTTTCACATCTGTACATGCCAAAACAGATGCTTTTGCAAATTTGAATATATGCATGGTATTGTTGGTTTTAGTACCCTGATCAACCTGCTCAAATGAAGTAAAATATTTTAATTAATCTTTTGATATTCTACTAGTACTGAATTTAATTGGATCTACAACCTTGACAGTTTTGTTGAGTCATGAAGGCGCAGGAGTGGCTGTGTGGTAAGTAGCTTGCTTACGAACCACATGGTTCCGGGTTCAGTCCCACTGCGTGACACCTTGGGCAAGTGTCTTCTACTATAGCCATGGGCCGACCAAAGCCTTGTGAGTGGATTTGGTAGACGGAAACTGAAAGAAGCCTGTCGTATATATATATATATATATGTGTGTGTATATGTTTGTGTGTCTGTGTTTGTCCCCCTCAACATCGCTTGACAACCGATGCTGGTATGTTTACATCCCCGTAACTTAGCGGTTCGGCAAAAAGAGTCCGATAGAATAAGTCCTGGGGTCGGTTTGCTCAACTAAAGGCAGTGCTCCAGCATGGCCACGGTCACATGACTGAAACAAGTAAAAGAGAGTTAATCTAAGTATACAAACTAATACCAGTGCATAGGTATGAAGTTAATGACCTTTTGCTTCAGTAACTCATCATTTTGAGAATCAATCCGACTATGTTTTTCACGCTAACAGGGAATGAAATTTGAAACTTTTACATATATTAAATTATTGAATTACCTATGGCTAACTACTCAATAAAATACAAATGTCATAACTTGGTATATACAATTGAAACAGTATTAAATTAAAATTGCCCTCTGTGTATCATACTAAATGTATATATCATCATCATCATCATCATCATCATCATCGTTTAACGTCCGCTTTCCATGAGGACTGGTGAACAGGATGGCTACACCAGGCTCCAATCTGATTTGGCAGAGTTTCTACAGCTGGATGCCCTTCCTAACGCCAACCACCGGCACAAGGGCCAGTTACACGGTACTGGCAATGGCCACGCTCAAAAAGGTGTTTTTTACATGCCACCTGCACGGGAGCCAGTCCAGCGGCACTGGCAACGATCTCGGTCGAATGTCTTACACGTGCCTTGTACTTACTTTTTAAATCTGGTTCCTATCAGTCACCTTTGATGCATCAGTAGGTTATGGGGACATAAACCAATACTTGTCATCAAGCGATGATGTGGGAAACAAATATATGCCATTCCACAGTTTCCATCTACCAAATTCACTCACGAGGCATTGGTCAGCTACAGTAGTCATCATCTACCCAAGGTGCTGTACATTGGGACTGAACCCAAAACCATGTGGTTGCAAAGTGAACTTATTAACCACACAGCTATGCCTGCATACAGTTATAAGTTACATTATTTTAAATGTAGAATAGCTTAATTCCTTACAGGTGGCACTGGTTACATAATAGTAAATTTGCTCTCACAAATTTCTAGAAAGTACAACCATGAAAAGAGTTTATGTTATGCAGAAGATGTAATTAAGAAAAGTTAAGAAAATATTTTTAAAAAATCAAAATTTATTTAAAACACACAAAATAATAACAGGATTTCTAACAAGTATAGCAGCTCTTCAACATACAATTACTTATCTCTTAGAAATTTGTTGAATAGGACTGAACTCAGAATTAAAAAAAAAAAACAAAAAAAAAACTGCAGCTTTATTTCCATAGAAACAAAGACTAAATGACTGAGCAGTAAAGTTGTTATACAGTTTTTTTTTTGTTTTTTCTTGTTGGACTTGTCTTTATGGCAGAAGATACAGGGAAAACAGTCTTAAGAAATTTCTTGTTTAATTAACTTTTTCAAAATATTCTTTGGAACCATCTACTGTGGGTTTTATGGTTTTGCTGTCAGGTTGCCAATTGGCAGGACAAACTGAAAAAAAAAAAAAAAAAAAATCAAACAAACAAACAAAAACCATAAGAAGCAGATTACAGTGTATAAAATTATGTTCTCTACTTTCTTCAAAGTATCTATATACAAGCTCCGGAATGACTCAAATTGTACCTGGGCCTTCTACATGTTTATAAATGAATATACTCTCCTTTCTAAACATGTTTATAAATGAATATACTCTCCTTTCTAAACATGTTTATAAATATATTCTCACCCTTCTATGCATGTTTGTAAATATATGCGCACCTTTCTTTGTGTTTATAAACATATATATCCCCTCCTCTAAGCAGGTTTATAAATATACCCCCCCCCCTCGAAACATGATTATAAATAATATACCCACCTTTCTAAACATGTTTATAAATACCTCCCTTTCTACAAGTAATTGTGCTTTGACAACAAAATACATTTATATTTCCAGTTCTTATTTCACCTTGAGTCAGCTTTGATCACATAGACCTATGATCAAAGACTCTCCACTCACGACCACCCTATCTTTTCTTCAGACATACAATATAGATAAGACTACTTTATTCAAGGTGTTCACTTTTTATTCAAAAAGTAAGGTGTCATTTAAAGGAGATTTGGCTGCTATTTCTAGCAGATTGATTGACTGCACAGGGGTTTAATATCCACAAGAAATGCTCATAAGCAACTACTGAAGATTGAATGATATTAAAAACTCACCTTCTCCATGTTTCTCAACAAATTGAAATGCTTTGATCAATCGTATGGTTTCATCAACTGATCGGCCCACTGGGAGATCATTAATGGTGATTTGACGAAGAATGCCATTAGGGTCAATAATAAACAGACCTCTGCCAAAAGAAAAAGGGGGAAAAAAACCCAGTTTTTATGGTGACAAAATTCAACACTCGGAAAATGTTTACTGTTTTTTTTTTTAAATATCAAGATTTTCTAATGATTAATGAAAAATATCAGATTGGTGGCTGTGTGGTAAGCAGCTTGCTTCCCAACCACATGGTTCTGGGTTGAGTCCCACTGCATGGCACCTTGGGTGAGTGTCTTCTACTATAGCCTCAGGCTGACCAAAGCCTTGTGAGTGGATTTGGTAGATGGAAACTGAAAAAAGTCTGTCGTATATATATGTATATATTATATATATGTATTTGTCCCCCCACCATTGCTTGACAACTGATGTTGGTGTGTTTATGTCCCAGTAACTTTGCAGTTCGGCAAAAGAGACCAATAAAATAAGTACTAGGCTTACAAAAAGTCCTGGGGTCAATTTGTTTGACTAAAGGCAATGCTGCAGCATGGCCTCGGTCAAATGACTGAAGCAAATAAAAAAAGTAGAGTTCAGATAATTATTTTTTGGTGACAGAACAATAGTGGTGTTAATTGGCCAGTTAGAGCATGAACTGGTATCCATTTCTTGTTAGATAGAAGCACAGTTGATTCAACCACAATGTATTATAGGTGCTATTTTATTAAGAGATTTTGAGTTTAAAATGTAGAGTGTCTCAATTATATAAAGCATCAAGTTTAGCTTTCTAATAATTACACCTACTGCACTGCCATAGCAATCTGTATTGTTTCTGAAACTGATATTTTAGTTGGTCATGATTATCAAGCATCTATAAAGACAATGGAGGAGCCTCTACCTCCAAGCCAAATACAAGAAAAAATTGCTTAGTGGTATTGTATGCTTCTTTCAATAGAATAACACACCTTAAAACAGAAAATGTAATAGCTATAATTTGGAAGTGTAGTAAGTCTCATAACATTAGGACATTGGAACATCCTAGAAGATTTGCCCCATTTTGTGTATACAAAACAAGTGACCTTGGTGGGACCAATACTTGCCAATCTTCATCCATGGTACATTAAACTAATGAAACACTCTTCAATTATAGTGCTCTCTCTGTGTTTGACAGTGTATTGTATCTATCCAACTTGAGTTGGACAGCAATTGAAAATTGTGAGTCACATACACAGTTAATAATGAATTGTCAACTTTTTGAGTGCCAATTCAACATCCTCTGCACTACTCTGCATTGTCATTGAGTTTTAAAGGAAAACAACAAACAAAAGATGAAAAATGAGAAATTTTTCAGTATTTACATGTTCACTACATTTTGACCAATTTGATCTCTGATTATCATAAGAGGTCTTGTTCTTGTAGGTGTATGGTTATCAGACAGTATTTGAACAAGTAACCATTGTTTCTAAATTAACTTTAAAAATAAAAGCTTCTAGTTCAAAGATCAAATGTCATGAACATGCAAATATTATAAATATATTTTATCTCAGAAGATGAGCTTAACAGAATGGAAGTGATCATGTTATTAACAACAGCTTACCTCATACATTCTAATATTTAAATTAACAAGTCAATTTTTAAAAATAATTTTGCTTCAGGCATTATCTTTAGATGTAGCTACTTATTCAGGTATTATCTATCCTTCATGAAACTACAGGATTAAAGAAATTAAGGAAAACTTTACAATATAGCTTAATAACTAACCCCTTTAGCATTTAAACTGGCCAGATCCAGCCTCTCACACTTATCATAAAACGTCATTCTAGAACAATAATATTAAAATCTCAAAGCCACAAGATAATACATGATGAATTCAAAACAATGTCGATAAATAAGCATTACATCTGACAGAGTAATCTAAATGCTCAAGGGTTAAAGTAAAGACACAAAAAACTTACCGAAGAGCAATACCTGGGTTTTCAAGCAAGACACCATAATCAGATGCAATTTGTTTGCTTAAGTCAGATAAAAGAGGATACTTTAGTTGACCAAGGCCACCTTCCTGGAAGAAAAGGAAATATATGCGTAAATTATACATTTTATATAGATTAACATTCTTTAACTATATATCTGTCATTCTGCCTAGTTTTCTATTTAACCAACTGAATCGTGCTGCTTCCTTCAGTCTCTGACAAAGTCCTTCGAGTGAAACAAAATTTGTCAAACTCAGGGTTATGGATTAAATGCACACCATATCATCATCATCATTTAACATTCATTTTTCATGCTGGCAAGCCAGAGGATTGCACCAAGCTTCCTTGTCTGTTTTGGCATAGTTTCTACAGCTGGATGCTCTTCCTAATGCCAATCACTTTACAGAGTGGATTGGGTGCATTTTACATGGCACCAACACCGGCGAGGTCTGTTTTCACATGGTTATGCATGAACCCATTTCTCGTCTCCAGTCACTATTTGGTCCAAAAAAAGGTTCATTCGTGAGACGTGACAGCAAAGAAGAGCACACATTCACTCTCTGTGTGCGATTAGATTCAGAAAGCTTGTGAGGAACCCACTGAACCAATTTGCTGACTTTTCTGATGGCACGCAGGTGTCAATGAATAGTTGAATGACCAAATCCAAGCTTCTTTCTTAGTTTCTCTACAGTTATGATGGGATTTTTGTTCCACCAGGTTTCGCAGGACGTCCTCATCGAGCTCTACAGATCTTCCAGGACGAGGCTTGTCTTCTAGGCTGTAGTTTCTGGCTCGAAATTTCTGGAACCACCATTGACACTGGCTTATGCTTATTAACCAATCCCCATACACTGTACTAATATCCTTTGCACTTTCTGTTGCATTCTCGCTTTTATGGAACTCATAAAGCAAAATGTGCCAAATATGCCCCTTTGTCACTTCTATTATAGCTTTGAAAAAATAACTGTTAAAATCGAACTGCCATCTTGAAAACTTGCACTAAGAATAAGGATAAGGTAAAATTACTATCTGTTTTAATAGCAAGTTGATGCAGGTAGTTTATCCTGTCCCCCTCTGACTTTTAGTTCATGCAACTGAAAAAACAGCATTATTTGTGGGATGATCCACTATATACATAGACACACTAGCATAGGTGGGGTGGGGGTTGCACTTTTGGGTCTGCGGTAGGCAATGTGTGCTTTTTGTGGGTTCCAGGGGTGGCACACACTCTAGCTACGCTAGTGCATACACATATACACACACACATGTATATACACATGGATATATACAGACACACACACACGCATATTCTTTTACATGTTTCAGTCAGTTGACTGTGACCATGCTGGAGCACTGCCTTTAGTTGAACAAATCGACCCCGTGATTTATTCTTTGTTACCCTAGTACTTATTTTATTGATCTCTTTTGCTAAACTGCTAAGTGATAGGGACGCAAACACACCAACATCAGTTGTCAAGCAATGGTGGTGGGGGACAAACACAGACACACAGGCTTCTCTCTGTTTCCATCCACCAAATCCACTCACAAGGTTTTGGTCGGCCTGAGGCTATAGTAGAAGACACTTCCCCAAGATGCCACGCAGTGGGACTGAGCCCGGAACCACGTAGTTGGGAAGCAAGCTTCTTACCATACCTACTATAAATTATTGAAAGAAATAAAGAAATACAATTGACATATAAATTTATTAACATTATAATATAATAATACTATAAAAAAATAATATATAAAATAATATAACAAATACATATTCTACAATTTGTTTCGATTCATATCCATATTTATGTATATGAATCATGTCTATTTTATGATTTAGCAGTCCTTGCATGAAATTTTTGTCTTATTTTTTAGACAAATATTACCCTGACGAGATTCATATACATAAATGTGAATTTTTTTATAAATCCACTAGTGGATATTAACCCATTACCTCCCATAATTCTATTAACTGGAATTTTTTTTATGAAACTTTGGTTTCTAGCATAAAAGAGCCTTAGAAACACGCTGGATCAAAATAACATTTTAAATAGAAATAAGCGAGATATTGGGTGAAAAATAAGCAAACCTCATTTGAATATCAGAGAAATATACCTAGTAGATATAGCAAAAAGGTTAGATATGTGTAAATATTGACAGATTTGTAATTTGTAATTTTTAAGTGAGCTCATATGAGATCACTGGTAGGTAATGGGTTAATCGAAGCGAATTGTAGGATATATATTTGTTTTGACTTGCTCCTGTACCGGTGGCATGTAAAAAGCACCCACTACACTCTTGGAGTGGTTGGCGTTAGGAAAAGCATCCAGCTGTAGAAACATTGCCAGATCAGATTGGTACCTGGTACTGCCACTGGCGTTCCAGACCTCAGTCAAACCATCCAACCCATGCCAGCATGGAAAACGGACATTAAACGATGATGATGATGACAATATTACATCTTTTCATAGTATAATTATATTATATTATAATGTTAATAAATTTATAATATGCCAATTGTATTTCTCTATTTCCTTTAATATTTATATATTGAAATTATACCATTTTAAGTTCTGATTTTTTTCTCTACTGTATTGTGGTATTTAACTGAAGAACTAGTGAAAATTGTATCTTTTCCATCCCTTTGAAAGAAATTGTTTTTTCCTTGGATTGAATAATAATGTATACATATATATATACACACACATGTATATATAAATACATGCATATACATACACACACACACACATTGAAACCCAAAATGAAGAGAGCAGCTGGTCATTAATTTGTATATCCTATTATAGGTTTTAGTGTTCAAAGTTACATACTTAGTCTCTACTAATGACTGTCCTAAAGCTGTTATAAATAAGATGCATTGAAGTAGCTTTACTAAAAAGACTAATTAATTTTCATTAAAACTGAAGAGAGTATAAAGCCATAAATTTACCTTTCTAGGAGTGTTGATCCAAGCAAGGTGACTGAAATGGGAATCAATTGAAACACCAACAACTTCTGCATTGATCTCTTTGAATTTTTTTATATTATCACTAAATGCAATGATCTCAGTTGGGCATACAAATGTACTGAAAAAAATAGATAAAAAAGGTTGGTTTATTGATTTCTACCACAATGAATAAACAAGTGAAAGGTGAGGCTGATGGGCTATTAACACAAAAATCCAACAACACCATTCTAAAACCATTATTCCTCCCACTCGGTCCATACAAACATGAAATGCTTTATACATACACAAATTGCAGCAGTATCAATAACCTTATTAACCCTAAATACTGTGCCTGCATTTTCACAAGAGATAAATGTAGAGGAACAGTAATTGATGTATTTCACCTGAATTCAACTTTCTAGCCTATGTTCTGGTTGCTACTACTTACAGTAAAGCAGAAACAGACTGCTGATAGAGAAAAATTAAACACACATGCTGTCCTCACCCAAGTGGTAGCAAAATATACATGGAGAGTCGGATCGGTAGTTTGTATCCAGTTTCTTCAACTGACTTCTGACATTAACAAGCACTAACAACAGAATACTTGTTTCTTGATGGAGGACATCCACACTTACACACCTTTTGAAGTTCTTGAGAACTTTAGCAAAAACTGTTACCTAAAAGCACCCAACTTGAAAAAACAGTTAAGGGTTGGTGACAGGAAGGACATCAGGCTATAGAATAATGTCTCAAATTTTTGTCAAAATCACAGCAGTATAGAAAATGATATCATTTGAAGAAAATATGCTACAAAATGAGTACTCACTTTCCTTCTTCACTCCCTTAATCCACTCTCTGTAAGCTCTTGCTCTGGCACTCCATCACTACCATCTTTATCTCATTCCCACTACTCCCACTTATCCACTCCTATATAATGTGTCTATAGCAAGACACATATGCTTGTCCTATCATGCTTTAGCCTTTCAACACTTGGCATAAAGCTCCCAAATCCCAATAGCTTGAGCTTTATCCGTTTCCTTTTTGTCTTACAGGTTACTTGACAAACTCACTAGAGCTTGTAGCATGAAAAAAACAAAAACAAAAGTACCCAGTACACACTTTAAAGTGGTTAGCATTAAGAAGAGCACTCAGCCATGGAAAATCATGCCAAAGTTGACGTGAAGCTCAATGCAGCACTGCAGTTTGCCAGATCATGTCAGACCATCCAACCCATCCAAGCATAGAAAACAGTCATTAAATGATGATAATGATGCTTTCAACAATTTTCCCAGTTACTCATTAACCTAGTCATGCTTATTTTATCTTAAACCTTGTAGTCTAATTAAATTCCTGGGGTTCACCAAGGATCAATCCTCAGCCTCCTCTTGTTCACCATAGTCTTGCAGGCAATAATAGAGGAATTTAAGATGAGCTCCCCCCCCCCCC
>NC_068982.1:105332652-105342888 GCF_001194135.2 Octopus bimaculoides
CTTGCTCTTATAGCTGAATCACTACCAGAACTAGAAAAATTTCAGGAGTGGAAACAAAGTCTGGAATCAATGGGCTTTAGATTTAATCTAGCAAAAACCAGTCTTAGTAAGTAATCACAAATCCCTTCAGGTAGATGGCCCAGCTTGATCTGTAGAAAAGGTATAGGTAGAAACTCCATAAGATGTACCCAGTGCAAGCTATATCAGAGGAAGGTTAACTGGGAAAATAGTTTTCATGTGTGGAAGGTGCACAGGTAAAATAAATACTAAAAATGTACAGAAAAATAGACTCCATCAAATGCCAGTGGGGAAAGCTAGAAGTAGTTGATAGCTTCCATTATCTAGGTGACCAAGTCAGTAGTGGATGCTCCGAGAATAATAGGCTGGGCAAAGCTCAGAGAGCTTCTACCTCTGTTGGTAACTAAGGGCCTCTCCCTCAGAGTGAAAAGCAGATTGTATGATGCCTGCAAACAACCATGCTACATGGCAGTGAAACATGAGCTGTGACTGCTGAGGACATGTGTAGGCTTGAAAGAAATGAAACTAGTATGCTGTGTTGAATGTGCAATGTCAGTGTGCATGAACAACAGAATGTAAGCATCTTGAGAGAAAAGTTGGGCATAAGAAGCATCAGATGGGGTGTACAAGAGAGACAACTGTGTTGGTATGTTTATGTGATGCATACAGATGTGGACAGCTGTGTAAAGAAGAGCCGATCTCTAACTGTGGAGGGAACCTGTGGAAGGGGTAGACCCAGGAAGACATGAGATGGGGTATTGAAGCATGATCTTTGAACGTTGGGTCTCACAGAGACAATGACAAGTGACCGAGACCTTTGGTGATATGCTGTACCTGAGAAGACCCACAAAGCAAAATGAAATCTTAGTCACGGCTGATGCCAGTGTCACATAATTGACACCTGTGCTGGTGGTAAAATAAGAAGCACCCATTACACTCTTGGAGTGGTTGGCATTAGGAATGGCATCCAGCCATAGAAACCATGTCGAATGAGATTGGAACCTGATGTAGCCCTCCAGCTTATCAGTTCCGGTCAAACCGTCTTATCCATGCCAGCATGGAAAGCAGATGCCAAATAATGATGATGATGATTCACTGTTGTTATTTTAATGATGTTATTGTAAAAAGAAGAGATTAATATGATTTCTCTAAATCAATTCAGAAATATTTACAATGTGCTTTTCTTCAGGACATCTAAATGAATCAGAGAAAAACTTACAAATCTAGTGGATAAAAGAAGAGCACCAAATATTTTCCTTTGTAATCTGCCAACTTAATGTCTTTGAATTCTCCATTGACAACAGCAGTCCCTTTAAAGTCTGGAGCAGCTTGTTGTATTTTGGCTGTCAGCAGTGCAGGACCACCTTCAAATAACAAAATAAATTTAGTTAAAAATAACTAAAACTGATATGGAATTGGATTATTAACTCCAGAGCCATGAGTTCATATAGGCTGTATGAGTTGCTTATGTTTCAGTAGGAATAACTATAAGACAATGTCTATAGAATATAAAGTAGCAGAACAAAGCAATTAGGGGAGGGAACTGGCTTCTAAGACAAAGTAGGAATGAGGAGGAAGAAATACAAGTATATCAGTTGAAGGTGTGCAGCTAACTAGTTTAGAGAAGTAGAGATTGCTGTAGTAGTGATGAATAAACAGAGAAATAAGGTAGTGAATGTGTGGGCTTGAAGCCAAAGCATGTCAGTGAGTTTTTACTAATTAGCTGGACAATCTTTTTGAGATATGGATATCTTGTACACTCAGCATAACTGACTGACATACTTAGGTTTATACTTTTGTTATATAATCTTTTGGTTGAGGATAGGCTCAACCTAATCTAAATATGACATACAGCATTTAAATCACTGAACGTAATCTAGAAACATGCTTACATACATATCTTCATATATATATATATATATATATACACACACATGTAAACCAGGTCAAAATTATAAATTGTTTTATTGTAAAATTGATAGAATTTTGTCATTTCTGGCTGATTGTATACTCTTTTACTTGTTTCAGTCATTTGACTGCGGCCATGCTGGAGCACCGCCTTTTAGTTGAGCAAATCGTCCCCAGAACTTATTCTTTGTAAGCCTAGTACTTATTCTATCGGTCTCCTTTGCCGAACCGCCAAGTTACGGGAACGTAAACACACCAGCATTGGTTGTCAAGTGATGTTGGGGGGGACAAACAAAGACACACAAACATATATATACATATACATATATAGGATGGGCTTCTTTCAGTTTCCATCCACCAAATCCACCCACAAGGCTTTGATCGGCCCGAAGCTATAGTAGAAGACACTTGTCCAAGGTGCCACGCAGTGGGACCTTGGGCAAGTATATATCATCATCATTTTAACATTCACTTTTCCATTCCATGCTTGCATGAGTTAGACGAAGTTTAGTGAGGTAGATTTTTAACAGCTGGATACCCTTCCTGTTGCCAACCCTCACCTGTTAGTATTTCCCCATTGCCAGATATGTTCGTACAGAATACTGGAAATAAATGACACTGCTTGTGTGACAGTGACGGTCATTTACAACTATTACGTGATGTCAAAACAAGGACACACACGTAAACTGGCTTCTTTTAGCTTCTATTTGCTAAATTCACTTAGAATGCCTCGGTTGGCTATAGTAGGAGACACTTGTCCAAGGTGTCATGTAGTGGAACTCAGCCATGCAATTGGAAAGCAAACTGCTTACCAAACAGCATCATCTCTGCCTAGCTTGTGGATGAGAAAGACCCAGGGAGACATGGGATGAAATGGTGAAGGCTGACATCACGACTAAGCCTCGTGAGGAAATGACAAAGCATTAGGATATCTAGCAAAATGAGGTTCTCATGAAAACTTGTCCATTATGATAGGACAGACTTCTTGAAGTGGTTTTATATATATGAACACCCGTATCAATGTCATGTCCTTCCTCACCACACCATATCATCTATTGCAGTTGCTCCCCCCATCTCTATACCACATTTCTCTCTTGCCACTCAGAACGACCTCACTTGTTAGCAATTCTTCATTCATCAATATTGTTCTCCACACCCACATGTTAAACGGCCATTCCTCCATCCTTACCCAGACCATTAAATTATCTCTCTTTATGCATTACATCTCTTTACTCTGCTGCAGCCAATCCAAACATGTCATCTCTCTTCTTCCCAACCTCCCCATCAACAGTATCATTACTATTCTACTGCAAGCATCCTTGTAACCTGCTTGACTAGTGCACCTGCCTCCCCTCTTCCACTTCCCCCAACACTCCTGCAAAACCCCAACTCCTTACCCACTACTGCTCCTGTTACATGAGGTGCCACCTGGGCACCTTATCACCACAGTTTATCTTCTTGGAGATACTTCTAATCCGTTCTTATTCTCTCTCCTAAATGTGATCAGTCATGTAGCTCCTTTACAATGAGAACCTGCTCTACCCCAAACTTTTCCCTCATACCTTAACCTCCATCTAACATACAAATGCAACATCCACCCTCCCTGGGTTTGTTGACTTGCAAACTACATGGTGACCTCAATAGTGCTGGTGGCACAACAAAAAGCACCCAGTACACACTGTAGTGTGGCTGATATTAGGAAGGACATCTAGCTGTGGAAAACACACCAAAGCAGACACTGGAGCATGATGCAGTCCATTGACTCATTGGATCCTTAACAACCCATGCTGGCATGGAACATGGTAGTTATATGATGATGATGAATTCTATTAAATAAAAATAGATCAACACCTTTGTTAAGCTGAGCTGGCATGCTGGTCTTAATTCCAGTTGTGATTATTTCATTTTTTTTATATGGTTAATATCATAATTTCCCCCACTTCACCTAAAAATTTCATGCTATTTAAATTATGCAAGAAACCATTATTAAACAACCTTGGGACATTTTTCCAATCTGATTTAATCTTAATCACTAAAGCTTGTGTTCTGATCATTCGTAGTTAATCGCTAATGATGGATACACCTTACGGTCTAAAACCTTTGGCATGTTCTTGGGAAGTGAATACAGAAAAAGATTGCAAATGAATGTAAAGAAGGATGTATGTAAAAGTATTACCTGTTTTAAATGTACGACATCCAAAGTATAATCTCTGTGAAGTTCCAGATGTAAATTTAACAAACTGTTGGAATCTGCAGAGCTGTGAAATCACATGAAATGAAACAGATAAACTAAGATTAGAAGACAAAAAATATATCATTGTAGGCTATTAGTTATTAGATGATGAATATTTTACAGTCTCTACTAGATAACATTTAGAGGGAGAATTTAGTGAAGAAATAATCAATAAATAGATCCATTTGATTCTAAAACCAGGAAATAATTCCAACCAATTCTACTGGAATCTGATTAATAAATATATTCAGATTTTTACCAAGAGAAGTTTTTAGTTTTTTAAGAATTTTCTCTGCTGCCAGAACTTTCTGAAGTGCTTGGTTTGCAATAATGATTTCCAATTTGATATTAACTATAAAAGCCTACTTTAAAACAGATTTATATTTTGTAACTAGCAAATTTTACATAGGAATTCATGTTCTCTGTAGAAACTATGTTATTTATATTATTGCAACCAAATATAAAAGTTTGTGAAGACAAAACTTTGCACTTTTTCTTGGCCAACATTGATTCCTGTTAATATATCGCTTACAGTTATCAAGCTTATGACAGTTTCATTTATAAACAGAAGCCAAGATAAGGTCATGCCTGTGCCCCATTTTGAGAACAACCTCACTGATCCTGCCAATTACATGCTAATCACTTTAACTTCTAATATCCCAAAGAATTAGAAACAATGACAATCAACCAACTTCTTTATCATCTTGTGTGAACAGTAATTTCCATGTATTTTGTACATTAACAATCTCTTGCTGTCATTTATAATCACACAGATCTGAACAGATGATTCAATTCTTTACAGAATATCATTCACTTTCGTTTAAGGCACCTCAAACCTGACATGCAGAACTATGAATACTGACATAAAATTATCACTTGATGAGGACATGATAACCTAGTCTCATTAAACACAGTTATTGCACAAAACACAACATATATTGTCATTCTTACTCATGAAAAATATATGAACCTTCAATCTTAGAAATGCCAAGCCTCAACATTCTGATGATCTCTCATGGAAACTATATAGTTACAACATAAACAACATCTTCCAGGATATTCGATGTCAAAAAATACACAACTCACAGCTGCTTAATGGCATAATTTCACCTTACATTAGATTTCATGAACAAACACACAGGAAAAAAGCAACCTAACTAACTGGCGAATCTTCACTGGCCAACTTGCAATAAACATTACCAACTAGCATGCTGCATTCTCTGTGTGCATCTTCTAGTGCTACTAGAACAGTTCATGATACTGGGAATTAACCAGCTGTTACTAATCAATGATCATCTCCTTTTGACAGCTTTACTAGTGTACCAAATATTTCTCAGAATCTTTCCTACTTAAAACTGTAATTTCATTGAACTCACTTCTTGCTTAAGTTTTGCCTATATAGACTTGCAGAAGTTCAAGCTGAACATCAACCATGTTATCTCACTGCTCTGAAATGTTGGCACTCCGTCGCAAGTTCCAGATGATCCGATGAACGGAACAGCCTGCTCGTGAAATTAACGTGCAAGTGGCTGAGCACTCCACAGACACGTGTACCCTTAACGTAGTTCTCGGGGATGTTCAGTGTGACAAGGCTGACCCTTTGAATTACAGGCATAACAGAAACAGGAAGTAAGAGTGAGGGAAAGTTGTGGTGGAAGAGTACAGCAGGGTTCGCCACCATCCCCTGCTGGAGTCTCGTGGAGCTTTAGGTGTTTTCGCTCAATAAACACTCACAACGCCCGGTCTGGGAATCGAAACCGTGATCCTATGACCGCGAGTCCGCTGCCCTAACCAGTGGGCCATTGCGCCTCCACGCTCTGAAATGACCTGCGAGGTTATAGGCACAGGCCCTTTCCTTGGCTTTATAAAAGAGTAAATGACGGTATTACTTGCTAACTATATTGATATCCTCTACTTTATGACTTGCATTTCTTACATGCTAGCTTCAATCTGATCATTCAGCATTTTTTTAAAGCATCAAGCTTAATAACAAACTCTCAAGCATGAAGTTGGCTCTTTCAGTGTGAATTGTGAACATGTATTTAAAAATAGATGAAAAAGGAACACATTTTAAAATCTACACAGCTACCCTGGTGATTCATCAACTTGGAATGATCTGGTTTCATTGTTTATACATCAGTATTTTCGTGATACAAAAGGTTAAAATCTAAGTGAAAAATATTCAGAGAAGATACTATTAAGATTTAGGAAAAAAATGTTTAAACCAAACCAGAGAAATTTGATTCTCATCTATTATATAAGAAGATACTGCCCAAAGTTCAATTTTTCCCAGCATTGAAAAAAAAAACTAATGATTAGAATTTCTATTCAGAAGCACCAAGGTTTTACCTCTTACTGGGTTATAATACATCAGAATTTTTTCTTATAAATGTTAAACAAGATATTTCAGCTAACCTTGAATTGAAAACCCATTTTCCTATGCTTTTTTAAAACAAATTTGAATAGGTAAAAAATTCACAGTGCCTGTTCCACTAACCACTAATTATATTCATTTAATGAGTGAATATGTTCATTATGATATTTAATTAGTTAAAACTTAAAAATCTAGTGTACTTCCTTCTCAGCTTAAATGTTTAAGATTACAGTAAATATGTGGCAGGAAAGGAGAGACTGGTGATGGTGCCATATAAAGAGCACCCAGTTCACTCTGTAAAGTGGTTGGCATTAGGAAGGGCATCCAACCATAGAAACCAAGCCAAAACACACTATGGAACCTGGTGCAGCTCCTGGCCTTGCCAGGTCCTGTCAAGCCATCCAACCCATGCCAGCTTGGAAAATGGACGTTAAATGTTGATGATGATGACGATGATGTAGAGAATAAGAACTGGTATAAGGGAGGTTGAGCTCTAGAATTTTAACTGCTGAGTTAAGTGAAGTGGTCAACAACTTTGATATTTTCATCTGCAACTGAGAGATGAGACGGAGTACCCCAGGAAGCCAACAAAAGACTGGATCTGTCTTGATCCAAGTAATGAAGGCCAAGTGATTCTGCTTTCTCATATAGTGAAAAGAGAGCACTTGAGACATCCAGAGACTCAGCAAGAATAACTGCATCAGCAAAATCCCAGTCAACAATCTTTATTAGTGTGGTCCATAGCAGCATTAGCTTTTAATGGTTATAATACATTTAATATAATTTGATGTTTGAAAATTATATTGTATACTATTTGAAATAAAGAAATCTCTCAATTCAAAATTTGTAATGTTCAATTAAAATATTTGGAAGATCGATTATGTCCCTTGAAATAGATTTAGTTTAGTCTATGAAACCGAAGAAATGGAATTCTAAAAGGGAACCTTGGTCTTTCAGGGTAGCTGTCACTGATATTCATTTGAATAAATTATAAAAGAGCATTTTTGATTTGAAATTCTACAGATCTGGGAATAGGTTGAAAGAAAGATAATATAGTTGTAAACAATATGACGACTCGTCAAAAGCGTATTACGTTACACTCAAAGTCAAAATAGAAGTGACTAGAAATATTGTTTTGAATGTTACATTATGTGGCGGGAAAATAGAATTTTAAAACAAGCATACCTGAGTTTTGATACACGTGCAGCAATTAATGAAATATGCAAACTGACTCGTTAAAGCAACAGACAACGAGCAAGAACCTTTGTTTTTTCGCTAACAACTTTTAATGGTTATAATACATGTAATATAATTAGATGTATACGGTCACATAGCTATACCGGCTCGTGTCTATGCGTGCATGTGATATTGGTGCATTATTCCATTTTTTTTTTCTCTAGCAAAAGGTTACTGAAGAAAAAATATCTTTTTATTCATTTCGCAGATGGCTACTGCATTAACAATGATCATAAAAATAAAAAAGAATTGTTAAGGGATATAAGCTCAATTGGGATTAAATCTGCGATGACTGGTTTAATTTGGTGTTAATCGTAACTCAGCCCCTGCCCTGCTCGGGCTATACGGTAATCTCTCCAGACTCGATATAATTCTGTCTGATCTAGTTACACACACACAAAATAAATAAGTGTTGGTGATGGAGAACAAGACAAGCTGTAATCAATGATACTTATTTTGTCGCTCCATTCCCGGTCAAGGTTAAAGATAAAGAGATGTTAGTTCCTTTTGAGTACTAACGGAGATTTGAAGGACATTGGATCCGAAAGAAATGACGTTTAATACCGGGTTAGGCTCCGATCAAAGGTATTATAGATTTGACTAGGTTGTCCTTCCCCCAACCCTGTTCAAACACGGTGTATCTTAGATTTCGTTATTATGGATATCTTTTTTTCAAGGCAAAACGGCATGAAATAGATTTGGCTGCTTTTCCATGCTGGTGGAATGACTGCGAAGTTTGTTTCGTCGGCTGAAAACCATATGCACATTACGGAACTATATAAAGATACCAAACTTTGAAATAAGTTCAAGAACAAACAAGATAAAGGGACAAATGTTCATTTACCAAGCAAAATAATAAAAAGTGAAACGAATTACTTGGAAAGTAGAAAAACACCACTATAATAGGAGATATTCAAACATTTTCTTATTCAAGAATAAAAAGGTTAATTAAAATAAAATATATGCATATTTTGAAATATAAAATGAATGCTAAATAATAAATGAAAGATGTATAGGCTTCGCAAGATAATGGTATTCCACCCGTCTTGAATGAATAAACAAAATATTATGTAAAAAATACAAGGTGTCTTGGGTACAGGTTAATTAAGCGTTCGACAACAATAAAATAACTACGTTCTCATAAAAATTCAGTATGGTGTTAAAAAAATTAAAACATTTTATAATTACCCCTGAACGTAGCATGACTGATGTGCATTAAAGAAAAATTGATAAATTAAACAAATTTTTTTAGTCGCAGTGGAAAACCCGCAAAACGTTATCGACAGCGCAGTTAGAAATCAATGCGCATGCGTCATGCACGTCATATAAATTAGTAAAGATACAGGTGTTCCTAGCGTGTAATTCAATTTCTTTTATAGATGCAATATACGTAGCGCTATACTATCCTGTTAGAATACATTTTTGTTATCTTTCAAATAATTTGTGAGTTTTTTTCTCTTGTCAAGGCTTCTGGCTGTGATTAAAGAAAAACAAGCCCCTTCCTCCGACCAAAAACAAGAAGGGCGGAATTCTGGTTTAAGCACCCCAAATAACCTCAAATAACTTCCTTTACTTTTTGGAATTTTCAGAAAATTTTTGCGAATTTGTGTTCTTCACATGGGGGAATTCATACAATTATGAAAAAAAAAATTTTTTTTTTTGATTTTACGGATCTTTTTAAATATCAGTGTTTAAATTACAGGCAGTCCGAATTTTTGGCTTAAATCTCAGCAATGGACCATTAAATATGTTTATGAGGAGAAAAATATTGGAAAACATCAATACATGTCAGACTGACACGAAGAAACAAGGAAAGTAAATTGTGAGATGTACTAAAAGTAACAGCTAAATAGCCCTTAAATCACACACACACACACACAATTTTTAAAAATTGTTTTGCATAATCGTATGAATTCCCATGAGTAAAACAAAGTTATAAGGGGTACTTAAACTAGAATTCCCTCCAAAAAAGTAACACTTTTCGCAGCTAAAATATATTTTACTCTATTATCCCTATACCTAAAAGTTCGGACGACCTTTCACTGATTGTTTTGGTTTATTAATCCTGCAGTGATATGTAGCTAAAACCAAAATTCAATGGAAGAAACACAAAGTTGATTTGTCGTTAATAGTGAAATACCTAATGTTTCGAACACACTTGTTCTACGGCTGCAGGAAGATAAATGAGAATAGAAACAGGCGAGACAATAACATGGAGTGGTAGGTACGGTCCCAGGGACACACGAGACGGATGTGCTAGAAGGATTAAAGTGAGAAAGGGAGTAAAAGTTTGTAGCGAAAGTCAGATCAAGTGAAATGTTAAATCGAAAGTGATAACTCATGGACACAAGAGTGACTGTGTGGTAAGTTGGTTGGGCAAGTGTCTACTATAGCATCGTGAGTGGATTTAGTAGACGGTAACTGTAAGAAGCTGGTTGTGTGTATATATATATATATATATATATAT
>NC_068982.1:105343181-105348910 GCF_001194135.2 Octopus bimaculoides
CACTACCCTGTCAGAAAATGGTTTCAGGAGTTGTGAAGAAAGAATTTGTACGTAGTCTGTTTCTGAGAGCTATTCTATTGGACGTCTGTCTAATCATTAAAATATTTATTTATGAACATAGAAAGAAATTATACATTAATCCCAATCCCAATTTTTGTAAGCAGTTGTATCCGTAAAAATTTTATTTGCAGAGAGCAGGAATTGAAAGATATATGAAATGGACGTGCGTGTGTGTGTGTATGTGAGAGAGAAAGAGAGATAGAGTGAGTGAGTGAAGTTGTGTGTCATTGACTTACGTTGGCTGGCACGACAAGTACAAAGCCAGATGCTAAAGGAAAATAATTGAACTGCAACCAGGCTCAATAAAAGGAGCCAGAGTTATTGGCTGCAATTACATACTTGAAGTCAATTTGGCAGAAATTAAATCAGCTTGCAAATACACGTTCACTTTCCTAAATTTATACTCTGGTTAAACTTCAGCAGCCCGAGTGCCGGAGTCGCCACTGGTATACATACATGCATATATATATCATCATCATCATCATCATCGTTTAACGTCCGCTTTCCATGCTAGCATGGGTTGGACGATTTGACTGAGGACTGGCGAACCAGATGGCTACACCAGGCTCCAATCCGATTTGGTAGAGTTTCTACAGCTGGATGCCCTTCCTAACGCCAACCACTCAGAGAGTGTAGAGGGTGCTTTTATATATATATTATCTTTTACTTGTTTCAGTTATTGGACTGCAGCCTTGCAGGGACACTGTCTGACAGGATTTAATTGAACAAATCAATCCCAGTAATATTTTTTTTAAAGACTGGTACTTATTCTATAGCTTTATTTTGCTAAACTGCTAATTTAGTGAGGCATAAGCCAACACTGGTTGTTAAGCAGTGGGATGAGGATAAACACAAATGCAAAGCCATACACACATGCATTACAGGCACTCACACAGTTTCCTTCTACCAAATTCACTAACAAGTTATTGTTTAGCCCAGAGCTGTAGTAGAAGACACTGGCCAAGATGCTGTGCAGTGGGACTGAAGCCAAAATTACATAAGTTTGAAGTGAGCTTCTTAACTACTCACCCATGCATCTGTTTCATATCATTATTTTCTCGGTCTACATCACAACCACAATTTTTATTACTTTTGATCTGCCATGTTTACTCTGCTGATTGTATCTACTCCAATAACATGAACTGCAAGTTCACAGAGGTCCCTTGTCTCAAAATGCAACATCTTGTGAGCAGTCTTTGGCCAAGTTTTTCCAAGTGTCTCTCTCTTCTGTAAATTCCATTCACTTTGTGTGTGCAGTACTTAAACAGTTGTCATCATCCATATGTATCATGCATCTACACAACATCTGATTCCTATAATATCCAGCCTGCCTCATGGTCTTTCGATTCCTTAATACTCTGTCACTAAAATTACACATCAGGTGTGTAATTCTTCTGATGTGTTACACATTATCAGAAGAACGATGTGTAATTCTTCTGAATTACATGTTATTGAGAAGCTTACTTGCTTTATTTCTTTCTCATTTCAGCAAAACCTCTGCATTTAGGATCCTTACCTCACTATAAATTATTAATTTATTAATTGTAAATATGATTGAATTTAATAATTTCTGACTTGGTGTTTTAAAAGAAGAAAAAATATTGTAAACAGTTTTTCGAGCGAGGTCGTTGCCAGTGCCGCTGGACTGGTTCCTGTGCAGGTGGCACGTAAAATACACCATTTTGAGCATGGCCGTTGCCAGTACCGCCTGACTGGCCTTCGTGCCGATGGCACGTAAAAGCACCCACTACACTCTCAGAGTGGTTGGCGTTAGGAAGGGCATCCAGCTGTAGAAACTCTGCCAAATCAGATTGGAGCCTGGTGTAGCCATCTGGTTCGCCAGTCCTCAGTCAAATCGTTCAACCCATGCTAGCATGGAAAGTGGACGTTAAACGACGAACGAACGATTTTGAAAAAGTGATAAGGGAACTTTTGGGAAGCTGAGCTTGCAAGCTGATTTTAATTCCCAATTGTAGTTATTTGTTTATCTGATGAATGTCATTGTTTTCCAACTTCTAAAAATCTCACGTGATTAAAATTATGTAAGAAATCATTGTTAAACAACATTGGAACAGTTTTCCAATCTGATTAAACCATGATCTGTAACACCTATGTTCTGATCTTTCATAGTCAATCGCTAATGATGGATTACACCTTACGGTCTAAAACCTTTGACATGTTCTTGGGAAATGGATACAGAAAGGAATGCAAATGAATATAAAGAAGGATGTGTCTAAAAGTATTACCTATTTTAAATGTGTGATATCCATATCCAAAGTGTAATCTCTGTGAAGTCCTAGATGCAAATTTAACAAACTGTTGAAGTCTGCAGAGCTGTGAAATCACATGAAATGAAACAGATAAACTAAGATTAGAAGACAAGAAATATATCATTGTAGGCTATTAGTTATAAGATGATGAATATTTTACAGTCTACTAGATAACATTTAGAGGGAGAATTTAGTGAAGAAATAATCAATAAATAGATCCATTTGATTCTAAAACCAGGAAATAATTCCAGCCAGCTCTACTGGAGTTTGATTAATAAACATGCCCAGACTTTTACCAGGAAAGAAGTGTAGTGAGTAGAAGAGAAGAAAATAGAAGTGATATCATAATGTATATAGTTGCTGTTAGAGAAATATATTTGCTTGTTTTATTATTTTTTAATTTTTTAAAGATCTCTGATGTCAGAACAACTCTATTTACAAGAATAGCATTGCATGATGAATGATTTCTCTGTCTCTGGCAATTTCTACCGGCAAGCATGTTTGTGTGGTTAAGAAGTTTGCTTCTCAGCCTGTTGGTTCCAGGATAAATCCCACTGTGTGGCACCTTAGGAAGTGTCTTCTGTCCCAAGCAGAATAAAACTTTGTGAGTGGATTTGGTAAATGGAAAGTGAAAGAAGCCCATCGCACATGTGTGTGTGTGTAAGTGTACATGTGTGTGAGTTGGTATTCACTTGTCTTGAGATTATATGATTGTTGTAAATGAGCATCACCATCCTACACAGTGTTCTTTGTTTCCATACTTCTGTGGAAATAAATCCTGTCATAGGGAAATATTACCTTACTTTTAAAAAAGATGAGGAATGGCAACAGGAAGGGCATCCTGCTGTAGAGAAATTTCCCCAACAAATTCCATCCAAGTCATGCAAGCATGGAAAGGTGGATGGTAAAAGAAGGATGATGTGAACAGAATATCTATAGGCACTGATATGGGCCCCAATTACGATAACTTGTTTGTTGGTCACAGTTTAAGTTTACTCAAACAATCTCTGAGTCATGTAACCTGTACATTGATGACTGTATCAAAGTACAAGCACACTCATCCAGTTAAGTAAAATCAAGACCCTAAAGATGTGTTGTTTATGCTCTTGCCCTTACAGACAATCTGTTCCTGATAAACTTCTCACCAGAGGCCACAAATTGCATTCAGTTTTCCACAAAAATTCAGGTTTCTGTGCAGTTTTGTTGCCAGTGATGGAAATATGTTAAGTTCTCACAAGTTTACTGTCTATGGCAACACTCATAATTTTAGTTTGTAATTCCAAAAGTACAATTCAAAGTTTGATCAACTTTTCTTTGATAAAATTCATTCTTTGTACTTTATTGGGTCAAATGTCCTTATCCAACTCTTTATTTAGGCCTTATCCTGATAGGGTCATCATCGTCACTGTTGTCATTGGCATTGGCATTGGTGGTGTTGTTGGCAGTGGCGGTGTCAGTGTCATTGGCGTCAGTGGTGTCCTCATCAGCATATCTGTTTTAACATTCTCATTTCCATGCTTGTATGGGTCAGGCAAACTTCATTGGAGCAGATTTTCTGTGATTAGACACCCTTCCTATCACTAATCCTCATTTGATTCCAAGCAAGGTGTTGTAGTTAGGCAAGTAAAGACACGACTATCTATGACCAACTCTGCTGACTTCTCGACATCACAGTATTTGTAACAACTAACATATACCACTCATCACGTGGGAGGGGTGTTCCATTATTATTATTAACCCCATAGCATCTCTCCTTTTAAGTTTTTTTTTTCTTAGGGAATGTAATTTTATTTCTTTTTATTAGCAATAATTTTTACATCACCCCACCTTCCGTTTTAGAGTTTTTTTTCATACAGTTACAAATTGAATATTTTTTGCGATTAGTATCCACTTCTTGGAACTCCATACATTTTCTTTTTCTTTCATTTGTGCATCTGGGTTCAATTATTTGTAGTGGCATTGATACTTGAAAAGTATCATATAACTATTCCATTGGTTCTTCTATTCTCTTGGGTTCGTTCTTAATGAATCTTTTTTTTAGTTGAATTATGTGTCTCTTGTATACCTATTTTCTTCCTTTTACAAAGTATAGTATTTTTCCTATACGTTTGATAATCATGCCATCTTCCCAACATTGTTTTCCATTCTTATATGCCCTAACAAATGCATTTTCACCAATTTTGAAATATTTTGCTGTATTATCCATTGCAATTTTTCTTTTCTTACCAGATAGCAATTTGTTGAAGACTGATTTTATTTTCCTCACAAACATCAGCTCTGCTGGTGACATACCTGCTGGTGACATACCTGCTGGTGACATACCTGCTGGTGACATACCTGCTGGTGTGTTTGGATTTGGTGTCACTCGGTATACTCTTAAAAATTGTTGTAGGGTTACCTCATTCATGACATCCTTATTTGACTTTCTTAGAACTCTCTTGAATGTATTGATAAAGCATTCTGCTTGTCCGTTAGATCTGGGATGGTATGGTGCAGTAATTACATGTTATACAGCAAATGTTTTACAAAACTTTTTAAACTCAAAAGACACAAATTGTGTTCCATTATCAGACACTATAGTGTCTGGGACACCAAATCTCACAAACAACTCATGAATAAAGCTTGTAGTTGAGAAAGTTGGCTTTTTACACTTACAAATTTCTGGCCATTTAGAGACACCATCTACTACCACTAAGTAGTATGAACCATTTAAGGGACCAGTGAAACCAATGTGCAGTCTTGATCACGGAACATCTACTTTTGCCAAGGTTCACTTTGTATCGTCGGTAATTTTGCTGCTATAAGCACATCCTCTGCAGCCTTCCACTAAATTTTTGATCTCTTTATTTTTGGCCAGTACACATAGCTACATTAAAGCTTTCGTCCTTGAAATACCAGGATGTCCAACATAGAATTCCCTCAGCATTTTCTTTTGCAGTGTTTCAGGTATTACTACTCTCTGTGCATACATCAGTATGCCATCACAAATTGAGTATAAGTTCATGTCTTGATTTTGTTTCACACCAATCCTGTACCTATTTACTTATCCTGTTCACAGTATTCTTTGCATTTCAGCTATGAATTTGTCCTTTTCCACATTTTGTTTTATATCTTCTAGGGTCACCAGTAATTTGCATACCATATTCCACATTACGTTTTTTATTTCTCTTTCTGATCTTAATGCTGCAATTACTATTTCTTTGAATGGCGCACAGTGCTTTCGGATCAGTCTGGACAAACCATTTGCTTTCCCTTTTACGTGTCCAATTTTTCCATAAGGACACAGGAAATGTGTCAAGGCCGACAGGAAGCGGCCTAGCTTCCTAGGGCTAAATAGCAGCAGTATGATTCCCTTATTGGGACTGTCACATTGAGTTGACAGTAGACAACTGCTTTATA
>NC_068982.1:105348991-105351008 GCF_001194135.2 Octopus bimaculoides
ATATATATATATATATATATATAAAATGAGTTAAAACCATATAATAAATACACCATCAAATGGGAAACAAATACAAATAACTCCTCATCAGTTATCAGCCAGTGGGGCAATCACAATTTTGCACCTAACCAATAATATTGCATCCCCTACTGGTGGCACTAATAGCAAACGCTGCTGGGAATTGGTGAGCCAAAAAATAAGAAACAAGACAGAAAATGAACAGACAAATATATATGTATAAAGAGAGAGAGAGTGAGAGAGAGAAATAGATAGATAGAGATATAGATATATACATACATGCACAAATATATATCATCAACTTCGTCATCATCATTTAATGTTTGCCTTCCATGCTGGCATAGGTTAGATGGTCTGGCAGGAGCTGGCCAATCAAGAGCCTGCACCAGACATCTGTTTGTGTATGCATATGTGCACGTGTGTGTGTGTGTGTGTGTGTGTGTGTGTGTGTGTTCGTGAGCATGTATACTTTCTTGTCTTGACATCAGAGGATTGTTGTAAACATGTGTCATTACCATACAAGTAGTATCATTCATTTCCAATGTTTTGTGAAAACATGGCCAGTCATGGGGAAATGCTTCCTTGTATTATGGGAATAATAATAATAATGGAACACCCCTCCCACATGACGAGTGGTATGTGCTAGCCATTACAAATACTGTGACGTTGAGAAGTCAGCAAAGTCGGTCATAGATAGTCATGTCTTTACTTGTCTAACTAACTATACTGCTATACTGGAGTGGATGTTACAACAGTCCAACATTGGATTACAACAGTGGTGACAAGGAATAAAAGAACTCACAAGGAGTTACAAAACTCACAAACGTTTTTTGTGCGAATTTTACGGTATACAAAATCATAAAATTATGGAAGATTTGTTGGCCAGTTTGCTCAAGTTGCAAAACCAGCAACAACAACAACTGAAAAAAACAACAACAATTTCTGTTAAAGCAACAAATGCTGCAACTAATGAATAGTAAGTCATCAAAAAATTCTGTAAAGATGTTCTCGCCAGATTATGTTGCAAACTCAATAATGGAATTTAAGTATGAGCCAGATGAAAGAGTTACCTTCGAGGCATATTATAAAATGAAAACACATCCAATCCTAAGAAAACTGGCAACAGGATAACATGAGCATTACAGCAATTATGTACACACAAAAAAAACCTTCTGGCATAAACTTTAGAAATATAATAGATATATTGTGTAAAATTTTTGTGAGAAATCTCATTGTTCAATACACACTGGAAATGTTTGAACCTAGAAAAGAACAAGGAGGACTACATCACATATGCTGGTAGAGTTAACAAAGAATGGGAAAGTTCAAAATGGACAACTTAAAACCTGGTATTTACTCAAGGAGTAACTGCAGAAAAGGATGCAGAAGTAAGGACAGGAATTCTCACAGTAACTTTACAAAACCAAGCTGTAACCTTAAAACAAGTGTCAGAAGAGTGTGGAAGAATAGTAAATCTAAAGCAGGACACAGAGAAAATTGAACATAAAAATTGCTCCTTAGTGAAACAAGTGTGTTGGAAAATACAGAGCAAGCAGAATAGAAATCAAGTGTGTATTAAAATACAGTACAAACAGGACAAAAGTCAGGAAACAAACTTATATTCTGTCTATGTGGATGTCTACACCTGAGAATGTCCTTATGTTTATGAGGGGGAGACAAGCACCTCCACACAGCTTAGCCTGCATTCAGGGACATGTTGCTGAGTCTTTGCTCGTCATCAGCCTGAAGTAGCATGACCAGCTGGCTGAAGATGCCTGTCAATCTCTCATAAATAAATAAATTATAAATGATCTAATTATAAATCTCACAGAGAGACTTAAGCAGCAGTGTTATGATAAAGCAGTTGTATACTGTCAACTTAATGTGACAGTCCCAATAAGGGAATCATGCTGCTGCTATTTAGCCCTAGGAAGCTGGACCACTTCCTGTTGGCATTGACACATTTCCTGTGTGTATACATATATTGTATATATATATA
>NC_068982.1:105351310-105353810 GCF_001194135.2 Octopus bimaculoides
TATATATCTTTATCTCTCATCTGTATTTTTTATCCCAGTCATTAGACTGCGACCATGCTGGGGCACTGCCTGGTACTAATTCTATCGGTCTCTTTTTGCTGAGCTTCTAGGTTAAGGGAACCTAAACACACCAACATCGGTTGTCAAGAAGTGATGGGGGACAAACACAGATATAAAGACATATATATATAATACAAATAATAAATAATAAATGAGTATATGCATATATACGTACATGTATGTACATACCTACATCTACCTGTATATATAGATGCATACCTGGGTACAGGACGTTGCAAACAAAACAGACAAAATGAGGAACAGAGTACAGAAAACACACAGGCCAGATAGAGAACATTTCCTTCATCAGCTGTGTATTTATACACACACACATACACACATATAATGGGCCTCTTTCAGTTTCCATCTATCAAAATCCACTCAGAAGGCTCTGGTTGGCTCGAGGCTATAGTAGCAGATACTTGCCTAAGATGCCATGCTGTGGGACGGAACCCAGAACCAGGTGGTTGGGAAGCAAACTTCTTACCACATAGCCACGTTTATGTCTCTCTCTCTCTCTCTCTCTCTCTCTCTCTCTCTCTCTCTCTCTCTTTCTCTTTCTTTCTCTCTTTCTCTATGTATATATATATATATATATATATATGATGAATAAGCAAAAGCAAGAAAAAAATGATGCATCAAGAGGGATAAGTTATAACATTCTTCAGACTAAACAAAGGAAATAAGCATAAGAAAAAAGAAAAATCAATATAGTGAAGAAGAAGGTGTGTAATATTAGACAATAAGTTTCATAATTACTATTTCAGAATTTTTATTAACTCTGTAAAACCTGTCATTTGATAATTAAAGTGAAGCGGAGAGATAAAATATATGAAAAGAAAAGTAATTTTGAGTAAATTATTTGAAATTGTTTTGGAGCTGGCCTGGCTAGAATGCTAAGGAGTTCTGAGTGCAGACTCACTACACAACACCTTGAGCAAGGAGGAAGTGTCTTTTACCATTACCTCAAGTCATCCTTATCCTTGTGAGTAGAATTAGGTTGATGGAAATTGTACAGAAGCCCACCAGAAGAACTACCATAAAAAGGACTATATCTGTACTTGATGGAAGAGCTAATTTGCTACCAGCATTACCACTGGTACCTTGGTGCTTGGGTACCTCTTAGCAGAGTTCATTCTATTGCAAACATTTGAAGTAGAGCTCTGGTCTGGAGTATCCCAGTGTTTTGATGTGCTTTTCTCCGACTGGAGCAACCCATGAATTATGGTTTATTCCTTTCTTTCCTCACAATGACTCTCAGTATCTTTGAGAATGTTTATGGGTACAAGGCACAGTCTTTCCTTCTCTGACTAAGACATAAAAAAAGTCATTCAAAATTAATTAAAATCGTAGGTATTATTAATTGCTTTGGAATTAGTGTTTGTAATAAATAGTAATTTTCTTTCTAATGTGGTTTGTGGCTGTAGTCATAATCACCATTGAAAATGATGATACTGATATTAGTGATTGTAAAAGAAAATTGATAGTGTGATGATGATGATGATTATGATGGTGGCGATGGTGGTGGTGGTGATGGGGATGATGATGATGATGACGGCGACAGTTGCAATGGCAGTGATGCTACTGCTGCTGATCACATGAAAGAAATAATGCAGTATTTTCTTCTTCTTCTTTCTTCACTCCATCTCTGTCTCTCCTTTGTCTTTCTGAAGTGCCCGTCTCAAGTTAAGTTACAATAGTGTTACTATGGCGAACTGTGAAGGACAGGCTGTTATAGCCTAAAATGGTTTCTTATAGTGAAAATATTATTATATCATCATCATCTTCATCATCATCATCTTCATCATTATCATCATCAACATCATCATCCTCATCACCATCACCATCACCTTCACCATCACCATCATCATCATCACTATTATCATCAACGTTTTATGCCTAATTTTCCTTGTAGGCATGTGGGTTGGATGAGACAGTGCTTTATGGCATACATATGTATGTATATATATATATATATATATCTCACCTATATATATATATATATATATATATATATATATATGTAATAATTACTATGAAGTATTGTGTAGAATATATTGTATAAAAGATCATGGGTAAAGCTAAAACAATGCAAAGTAAATCACAAGAAAAAAATATGTGAATTAATGTAGATTTACCTTTTATTCAATATTTTGGGGTTATGACAACATTTTCAAGAAATTGACAAATGTAACATATGAATAGTTGTCAGAGCAAGAGAGAGGAGAGGCGGGTGGGAGTGAAGAGAGGAAGTAGGTGTGAGAGGAAGAGAGGAGAGAGGAGGGGAGTTAGATGAAGAGGGGAGAGGAGTTGAACCCATGTGGTGCAAAGGAATGAAGAGAGAAGATTAATTCCTATTCATGGTGAAGACGGGAGTCTGGATGGCCCCTGTGCAATGACAATCTGAATACAGACAGGTGTTGTAAAGAATGACTAGTAG
>NC_068982.1:105354929-105358640 GCF_001194135.2 Octopus bimaculoides
AGAATCCTGAAAACGTGGCTAACGGGGCTCTGGTATTGCAAGTACCCAACGGCGGATCTGTTCCTAGTGAAGGCGGATGAGGGTGATGTCATGCAAGCTGGCTATAAAGGTGGACTACGACAAACTGGAGTTCCAGCAGCTTGCTGCAGGAAGCCTGCAAACAAGACCAGATGGGCTGGTCCCAAGGAAGAGCATAGGATCTTATCCACCAACTGCGGCAGCTCATTGCAGCAGAAGACAAGGGTCAATCGTCTCGAGACTCCTCCTGCTATTGAACCCCCCTCGCCTTCTGTCAAGTGCATGCAGCTGAGAACTGTGCATCCTCTCCAGCACCTTAAACTTTTCACAGCACAAGCTTCGCCTTTCATCCTTCATTCTCTTTCATCCTCTCTGCAAGTCCTGCGGCGATGAGATCATCTGGTGATGGGCAGACTAGGATGCAGTTGGAAGCCTCTAGTTGGAGTCCTGCATGTAGGCAGCATAAGTAAGATGGTCGTTGTTGTATGAACTTGTGCATGAACATCCACCTCGGCCCTGCCTTTGTGTTCAGGCAGCCCTTTTCAGGGATAGCACTGCCTGCTCCACATGGGGAAGGGCCTAGAAAATGTGACTTAGAAAAAGCTCGTTCTCACTTTCTCGACTGGGTAACCGCTCCCAATGAGTCACCCCCAAACATGCAGTTGAAACCAAGCATCAAAATTGAAAAAGAAAAAGAAACCCTCGAACCTCATCCTTGCATGTTGGAATGTTCACACTCTCTTTGACGTTTCACATGATGAGCCAGACACTTGACAACCCCTGCGATGTACTCCTATTGTAGCCACCGAATTCAAGCACTACAACGTCAACATTGCTGCACTCAGTGAGACTCATTTCTCCAATGAGGGTTCCCTCACTGAAGAAGCTGGTGAATACACCTTCTTCTGAAAAGGACATCCCTTTGGAATGCCCCGTTTGCATGGGGTTGGTTTCGCAAGCAAGAACAACTTGTTGCAGAAAATTCCTGGAGTACCCTCCTGTATCAGCGAGCACCTGATGACAATCAAAATCCTACTGAGGGTGTTCCAGAATGAACTATCTGTTTCAATGAAGTTGAGCATATTTAAAAAAAAAAACTGACAAAAATTATAAAATTATAAACAAAATTCAAAATCATAGACTTTTAACACATATTAAACATGATAAACATAAATAAAAGTGAGTTTTTAAAAAATGATATGTCAATCTCTATTTTGTAAGCAGTTGTATGTCTTTATTTTTGTATGCAATGTAAATGAACCAAATATAAGCATATGTACAAACTGCTAATTTAACAGTAAATGCCACGATAATTGTTATAGATAAATTACTTAATGTATATATATATATATATATTAAGCACATGTATTAAATGTCAATTTAAGAGTTAATATGTAGCTGTAAATACCTTGCAGCCTCGCAACTGCTGCGATAATTATTAACTGTTAATTGAATGGTATATGTGTAAAATAAGATCATCTTAGTGTTATCACATCAGAATTGAAAGTGAAAGAATAAAAGTGAAGCAATATTATATCACACTAGTCCTGGTGATGTGAAATAAACCAAGCACCATGAACGCTCTTTAAACTGGATCTCATTAGGGAAAGCATCCAACCATAGAGATCATGTTAAAGCTTAAACTGGAGCACAACACAGTTCTCTGACTTGTTGAATCCTGTCAAACTATCCACATTAAATGAGGAAAATGATGACAATGATATATATATGTATGTGTGTGTGTGTGTGTGTGTGTATGCATGTGTGTATGTTTAGGGTTAGAATTGTTGTACAGATATTGTATATTGAGAAAAAGGAGGCAGTCAGAATTTTGGACAATTCTTTATTAGCACTTTCATCTGTTTAACCAAATTCTTCAAGAAAATTTTTGTTGAAGAATTCGGTTAAACAATTGAAGCACTAATAAAAAAATTATCCAAAATTCTGACTGCCTCCTATTTCTTAATATATATATATTAATGATGGGCGACTTCAAACTACCCTTTGTAGACTGGTCCACTAAGAACCTTCACCTCAAGCTCAGACAAAGCAGCAGTGGTATTACTTCTTAAATTGATGGATAATTTTGTTCCTGTCACAACTCGTCCATGAACCAACCAGAAAAAACCAAAGTGTCTTAGACCTAGTGCTAAGCAACCATGCTAACACTATTCATAACATCACAGTGGAAAGAACCCTGCTTCTCTGATCATGACATATTACTCTGTAACATCAACCTTCAGCATCCAAAAATTTGACATAAACCACTATCTTCAGTGCACCCATTTGATAACATGAATTTATGAAAGTCAAACTGGAGTGCCATCACTCAAGACTTATTGCAAGTGGACTGGTCTTTCACCCTTGCTTCCTCCAATACCACAACAAACACAAAACGTATGGCAACTATTTGAGGATACAGTCACCCACATACGTTCAAAACACACACCCTGACAACTCATACATAATAGTAGATGCAGGATTCCAAAACAGAGAAAAGCACTCACCAGGAGAATATATATATATATATATATATATATATATATATATATATAATTATATATGCGTATGTGCGTGTGTGTGAATATTGGAAGAAAGATGTTAAAAAATTCAAAATGATAAAAAGCATATAGAATATGTATGAAATTACTATAGAACAGGCAGACTATAAACTTACAATCTAAATGTTCTGTCTTCATATTTCTCTATTAATACACTATTGATAGGCAATTAACTTAATAGTGATGCACACTTAACACATGCAACAGGCAATTAGTTAGTGAATTGAGAGAGAGAGAGAGAGAGAGAGAGAGAGAGAGAGAGAGAGTAAAATGTCTGTACTTAATGGTTTAGTCTAGTCTGGATTACTTTATAGTAATGGACTGAAATGGATGTTTAGAGATGAGATGTAATGGTGATATGACTATAACAGGAAAGGTGTGTATAAGATGGGTTAGAAAACTAGATAAAAAGCATGTAGGAAAGAAGGAAAGAAAGGCTGACAGACTTAGTTGGATAGATAGATAGATAGATCACATGTAGATCACATGTAGGGAGGTAGTGTTGTTTGTTTTCAAACTTCCATAAAAACATGTGCAGGCATAGGAAAATATTATCTTATGTGGAAACAAGAGAGGGTTGATGAGGGAAGGGCATGTATCCATATAATATTTACCTCAATGATTTCTGCTTGAATCTATGCATGCATGAAGTGGTAAATGTTAAAAAATGATGATGATGATGATGATGATGATGGTAATATGTATGCATCTATATATTTAGATATACATGTATATCTCTATCTATCTATCTATCTATATGTATATACACACACAAGAATATAGATAAATAGATAGATAGATACATTTCTCTTATTAGCCACACAGGGCTCAACAAAGATGGGACGAATACAATGTAGAGCTTTTCTTTTTGGGAGGGGAAAAAATAAAAAAGTAGGGGTGGGTGTCGATCAAAAGGGATCGTAGGAAGGAAAAAAGGGGGGAGTTCGATCAAAAGGGACCGAGAGAGAAAAAAAAAAAAAAGCGATCAATAGGGATCGTGTATCACAGTAATGTTCTCGTGTAAAAAGAGGGGAGGACAGTTTAGGTTTAGCCGTGGAAAGAAAAGCCTACGGAAAAGACCACGGTAACCTTGGTCAATATTGTCATTGCAGAAACTATAACAGTAAGTGAC
>NC_068982.1:105364240-105365770 GCF_001194135.2 Octopus bimaculoides
GGCACCTTGGGCAAGTGTCTTCTACTATAGCCTCGGGCTGACCAAAGCCCTGTGAGTGGATTTGGTAGACGGAAACTGAAAGAAGCTTGTCGTATATATGTATATATATATGTGTGTGTGTATATGTTGTGTATCTGTGTTTGTCCCCTCAACATCGCTTGACAACCGATGCTGGTGTGTTTACGTCCCCGTAACTTAGCGGTTCGGCAAAAGAGACCGATAGAATAAGTACTAGGCTTCCAAAGAATAAGTCCTGGGGTCGATTTGCTCGACTAAAGGCAGTGCTCCAGCATGGCTGCAGTCAAATGACTGAAACAAGTAAAAAAAAAAAAAAAGAGAAAGTAACACCAACAACAACAACAACAGCAATCAAGTAACTAAGTGTTTGCATCATCACCACCACCTCTATCATCATCATCATCATCATCATTTTTGTCCCAGGTTTTCCATCTGAGCATGGGCAAGACGGGATGTGTTGAGAGGGATTTTCTCCAACTAGGTGCCCTTCTTGTCACCAACCATCACCTGTTTCCAAGTAAGATAATATTTCTCCATGACTAGACATATCTTCATGGAAGACTGAAAATGAAGGACACTGCTTGCATGATAAGGACACTTGCTTACTGCTATCATGTGATGCCAAGGAAAAGAGACTGCAAAGACACACACACACACACATGCGCGTGCACACATACACACACATACACACATATGCACACACATACTCTCTCTCACACACACACAAACATACACACACATACACACATGCACTCACATGCAAATATACACATACGTATACCTATATATACCATGGACTTATTCCTGTTTCTGTCTACTAAATCTACCCATAAGGTTTTTTGATAGACCCAGTGCTGTAGTAGAAAGCAGTTGACTAAGTGCAATGCAGTTGCTAGTGTAGCTAGAGTGTATGCTGCCCTTCCATTTGCCGCCCCGCCCCCGACCCCACAAAAAATACATATTGCCTACAGCAATAGCCTACAACGGGATGAAAAGTGCTGCCTAGGGCAGACCCCACCCCACCAGCTACACTAGTGAATGCAGTAGATCTGAACCCCTAACCATGTGATTAGGAAACAGACTTTTTACCAAACAGCCAAGCTTACATGAATACTTCTGTATATTTAATGGTGAGGAGTATTGGTAGAAAATTCCATGATCACCATTACCACAACCTGCACTACTAGAGAAGTAAGACCACAAATGTCCTTAGCATCACTACTAAAACTAATGCCATTAGCCATATAACAAGGGACTCTCTTTACTCTTTTACTCTTTTACTTGTTTCAGTCATTTGACTGCAGCCATGCTGGAGCACCGCCTTTAGTCAAGCAAATCGACCCCAGGACTTATTCTTTGTAAGCCTAGTACTTATTCTATCGGTCTCTTTTGCTGAACTGCTAAGTTACAGGGACATAAATACACCAGCATTGGTTGTCAAGTGATGTTGGGGGAACAAACACAGACACACAAACATATACACACAAACATATACACACACGTACATATATA
>NC_068982.1:105365874-105370928 GCF_001194135.2 Octopus bimaculoides
ATATATATATATATATATACATACATATATACGACGGACTTCTTTCAGTTTCCATCTACCAAATCCACTCACAAGGCTTTGGTCGGCCCGAGGCTATAGTAGAAGACACTTGCCCAAGGTGCCACGCAGTGGGAATGAACCCGGAACCATGTGGTTGGTAAGCAAGCTACTTACCACACAGCCACTCCTGCACCTACAGCCACTCCTGTCTACATGGTCACATAACCTGTTAGAAATAGCTACTAAATCTCGTTTGAATTACACCCAAGAATTTTTTTAGAAAAAAAAACAAAACACAGATTGGATAATATAGGCCTGGGTACACTATCTCTAAAGAAAAAACAGAAATGAGGAAGTTCCAGTTGGAATAACTTTGGTCATAAGTTTGCTTCATCAAGGGGCTGACCTGAAGCTAAACAGCAACGAAAACAATACCAATATGCTTAATACTAAGCTGAGTGAGTTTCTGTGTCATCAGTCAACCCACTAGAAATAGAAGCTAAATTTTTTCAAATTGCATCTTGCCATTTTAAAACAATGAAAGGATATAGATAATGCAGTCTGTTATGTCTAAAAACAAAACAAGATGTGAACGGGTGGAATGTCTCTCACTATAGTTCTGTTCAATCAGGTTCATAATGAAGCTAAACAATAATGCCAGTACCAACAGCACACCAGATATTGCTACATGAAACAGAAAACTAAGCAAGTGTACTATTGTTCCTATCATCAGTTCAGTTAATGTAAATATCACAACCCCCCCCCCCCCCAAAAAAAATACAGGAATCAATGATATAGAAAATATAGGCTTAGGTTAAGTTATTAAATATTTATAAAGTAATTTAGTAATGGAAGATTCCAGGGGAGTAGAAACTATAAAAGCTATGGACATGACTATCCTTTCTGGAATTTGTAAAAGATGTAACAATAATAACCAATCGAAATTCTTTAGAATTCAGTCAATGAATGAATAACATCATTAAAATGTATGTGAATCATTTCTGAAGTCTAGCATTTCATTGAAGTTATTATAAGTAAAATACCAGGAAATATTTCTATTTAATAGATGTAAGGCCAGATGAGTATTTGATTAAAATAGTCACCTGTGTCACATACTTAATGTAGATGCACCATGAAAAGCAAACTTATTGCGGTATTTGTCTGGTGATTAGATTTTTTTGTGAATGTATTGTGTTTAAAAATACCATATATATTGATTTCAAATTTTGGCAATGTCAACAAGTTCAGGGGCGGGGCTAAGTCAATTATATCTACCCCAGTACTCAACTGGTACTTATTTTATCAACCCTGAAAGGATAAAAGGCAAAGTTAACCTCAACAGAATTTGCACGCAGAACATAAAGACATGAAATACTGCTAAGCATTTAGACTTCAGAAACGATTCACATACAAAGTAAAAAAAAGAAAAGAAAAGAAAAAGCCAAATATATATATATATATATATATATATATATATATATATATGTAACGATAAAGTTTTTAGTTGAAGTCGAGGGTCACCAGTTGTAACGAGGGAAATTGATTTGTAAACAATATTATGAAGTTTTAAGGAAAGATTTATTTACCGTTATGTTACAATACCTTGCCTCAACGGGAAGGTTATGATAAATCCAAAAGCATGCGAAGTAAAGTTTGTGTTTTGTGTCCTCTTCATTGTTTAGTAGTAATCCACAGGTACCGATAGAATGATCTTGTAAGAGAACAGAATTAGAGCTAGTGAGAGTTGTAAGGTGTGGGACGTTGTTTCACAGTTGCTGACAGTAAGAGAAAAACCATTGTCCTACCATGGGAAAAGTTCTGTTGTAGTGTTAATTTAAATTTGGCTATGGTGGATTGAATCCACTTCATGCATGCAAGATCCACCACATATATATTGGAGGCAGATGAAAATTGTCCCAGCAGCAGCAGCTAGTGAGAATGCTTGAGATATGATTATGTTGTTCAGAAGTTTTCTTTCCAACTATGTGGTTTGGGGTTCAGTGCACAGCATGGTACCTTGGGCAAGTCTCTTCTGCTGTAGCTATAGGATGATCAAAACCCTGTGAGTGGACTTTATTAATAGAAACTGAAAAACATCCTTCCATCTTTTCTCATATATACTTTGCGATAGGTGTCTTCTCTCCAGCCCTATCTTGCTCTTCAGATGGTACCTGAAGTAGGATAGCAACCCAGGGCCGGAGATGAAGGATCCTATCACGATTCCTTGCATTCTGGTTCTCCATGCACACTCTTTCATTACTGCGACTGTACACATAAAATATGCCTGACCTTCCTTTGATAGTCCAGTAGATGGTACAATCTTCACCACAGACTCAGCTGATAGCTGTACTCTTCCCAGGTGCAACAACATGTGTTCTATGTAAATTATCAAGCCAGAAAGCTCTGGGCACTGTACAAGAGCATGCAGGACAGTTACATCATCCTGCCCACACCTTGGGCATGCTGGTGGCACTGATATTCCATGCCTGGACAAATTATCCTGGACAGGTAACACATCCCTGTAACACTGCCAGGTCAGGGATCTTTGATAATTATCCAAATGCCCCGACCTGAAGGTTTTTTGAAACAGGTTGGCTAGCTGGTTCTCATCAAACCCCAGAACCTCTCCTAGGACGTCATCGCTCTTGTACTCTACCATTCCTTTATAAAATACAGAGGTGGCATTTCCACTGCTGGCCTTGCCCACCCTGTGGATTAGCGCAAGTGCCTTTTGGCATTCCTTTTGCCATTTTCTGCCCTGTAGGGCCAAAATTTTCGTCAAAACAACAACGATAGTTCAATTTCAACAAGAGTTCAAATGTAACTATCTCAACAGAAAAATCAACAACGACAAAAATACACTAACCAAATAAACTCATAAAGCAATAGCAGTCAAACGTAGAAGAGTGACAACTACCGGCAGGAGTAGTAAAGCAGGAGTAGTAAAAATGATACAGTTGTCAGGTGGGGAGGGCATGAGAGAGGGATGACATAGTTGGGTGGCCTTTAAGAGGCAAGTGGGGTGCAGGGGGAAAAGACAGGCCTAATGCATTGGAGTGGGGTGACTCATTGTTACATGGGGTGGAAAGCACAATACATAGCACTTCCAGAACTCAGTATCATTGATGAAGGCAGCTCTTTTTTTGAGAACCTCATATCACTAGAAATCCTGACTCTTTGTCATCTTCTCTGTCAGGTTCAGGGTCCTGAGGTCAACCTTAATCACTTCTTTCCATATCTTCCTGGTCCCCACGCTTCTACTAATTCCAGCCACATTTTGTGATTGGCACCTCTTTAATACAGATGTCCACATCAATGTATATCACATGTTCTGATTCCTCTAGTGCCCAGTTTTTCACTCAGCACCTGAGCACTAATTCTTTCATGCATACTCACATTGCACATGTAGCAGAGCATGCTTGCTTCATTTCTTTCCAGTATTCTCAGATCCTCTGAATTCAAGACCCATGTCTCATTACCATGAAGCATTGCAGTTCTAACACAGGCATTATACAGTCTGTCATTCAGTCTAATGGAAAAGATCTTTATCAGCAGTGGTAGTAGCTCCCTGAATTTTCTCAAACTGTTCTCATTCTAGCTTTTATACTTTCAGAGCAACCACCTCCCTTGATAATTACATCTCCTAGGTTACAAAAGTTATTAACTATTTCTAGTGAACCATCTGAGCCTTTAAAAGACTCATTTTCAGGTAAGCTTCTATGTATGCCTCAGTGTATCTACCACATATGAAGCTTACCTTCTTCGATTGTCTGCCAGTGATACCACTACATCTCTCAATGTACAGTTCATGGAATTTATAGCTACTCGTTTTCTACATATTGAGCAAGGCCATTTCCCTGAAAGTACCAGTCTTTCCTACTTTCTAAACCTTTAATCTTTGCCTGGTTAACCTTAAGGACCAGGCTTAGGTTTAGCTTCCATACTTAGAATTTCTTCTCTAATTCCCTTGTAAATCCAGCTATGAGGACTAGATCATTGGCATATAGGAACCCCCAATCATAATAGTCTTCCAATTATGGCTTGGGGGACTATAATGACTGAGGACTGACCCTTGATGGACTCCTGTCTTCATGTTAAATTCATCATTGAAGTCATTTCCAAATCTCATTTTACTTACAGCAACCGTATACATAACCTGAACTGCCTGCATGAGCCACTCATCTATACCCTGTTTCTTCAGAGCCTACCAAATTGCTAAATGTCAAATGCTTTATTCAAATCAATGAAAGCCAGGAATAGCAATTTATCCTTGGCTAGGTATTTCCCCTGCAGTTGCCTCACTAAGAAGATTGTATCTGCGTTGCCTCTTCCAGGGACAAAGCAAAACAGCATCTCATCCAGGTCTGTTCTATCATGGATTAATTAGGCTATGATTTTCTACGTGACCTTCATAACTTGATCTAGAAGTTTGATTCCCCATAGCTGTTTCTTTCTAAAGCATCACCTTTGCTCTTGATACCCACACAGTTATAAACAGAATGAGAGAGAGAGAGAGGGGGGGAGGGATAGTGAGTTAGAGAAAGAAAAGATTGAAGCAAAAGACTGAATTGAGACGAAAAGGAAAAAGTAAATGACTGCATGAATGTATCTGTAGAGAAACTTAAAATATATAATTATTTATTGTGGTGAATGTTTGTGTGTGTGTGTGCATGTATGAGCATTTGTATGTGTGTGTATAAGTGTGTGTGCATATGTATGCATATGTATACTGACTGTAGGAGTGTGTGTGTGTGTGAAAGAGAGAGAGGAAGTGAAGTGGTGGTGGGGCAAGTCTTTTGGGAGGGGTTTGGTGGTACTGATAAAGGGAGTAGAGATGGTATAAATGGTAGCAGTAGAAGTGGCCATGCAGAACAACCAGAGGTAGTAGTGGGGTGGTTTTGATGGTGGGGGTAATGGTGATCGATGGGGGTGATGGTAGGGGTGGTACAAATCTGGGTGGTGATGGTGGCGACAGTGGTGGAGTAGGGCACAGTGCGGATAGATGAGGCGGTGGAGCAGGCACAGTTGTGATGCTAGAGATGTGTGTATGTGTG
>NC_068982.1:105372166-105373147 GCF_001194135.2 Octopus bimaculoides
ATCAGCAATGCCATTATAATTCTTAATATTATTATTGTTATAACTCTCCAAGGTGTCTGCACTATTGAAATAAGGTGCAGCTATTGGCATAATCAACTTAATTAGAGCCATTTACAAAGTGATATCACAAAAACAAAAAAAAAACAACAAAAAATGGAGGAAAATAACAAAAAACAAAGACAAATTTTATTAACATAAATTTTTAATTCTAAGTAATCATTTCATTTTTTTATTTAAAATTATAATATAAATTATAATATTAGAAATATTTCAAACACTGAACTCAAAAATTTACACAAACCAATGTGACTTTATTTTAGCAGGCACCTTTTTTTTTTTAATTAAAAGTAGATCATTATTGAAGAATTATATTGTAAAAGTAACGTAATTAAAAAACTAAATGAATAAAGAATTAGGAAGTTAAAACGCGCACAATCAACATGCGGAGACAGTGAAAAATTAAGAAAGAAACAACCAGAATAAAGTGAGAAAGACTAAGCAAGAGATTTGCTTAAATCAAAGAAAACAAACTGTAAAAACCTATATTCTAAAGTTTCTTTTCTTTTTTCTTTTTTATACTTTAAATTTCATTTTAACTTATTTTTTATTTAAAATACATACATACAAATATACATATATACATACATACATACATACACACATACACACATACGTACTTACATACATCGATATCTGTCTGTCTGTCCGTCCGACCATCCGCCTGTCAGCCTGTCTGACTGTCAGTCTGTCAGTCTGTCAGTCTGTCTGTCTATCTATCTGTCTATCCACCTATCTATCTATCTATCTATCTATCTATCCGTCCGTGTGTCTGTCTATCTGTCTGTCTGACTATCTGTCTGCCTGTCTGCCTGTCTGCCTATCTATTGATTATCTATTTATTTATCTATCTTTCTATACACACATACACACACACACACACACACACACACACACACACGCACACACACATGCATACACATT
>NC_068982.1:105373256-105375849 GCF_001194135.2 Octopus bimaculoides
ACATACATACATACACACATACACACATACGTACTTACATACATCGATATCTGTCTGTCTGTCCGTCCGACCATCCGCCTGTCAGCCTGTCTGACTGTCAGTCTGTCAGTCTGTCAGTCTGTCTGTCTATCTATCTGTCTATCCACCTATCTATCTATCTATCTATCTATCTATCCGTCCGTGTGTCTGTCTATCTGTCTGTCTGACTATCTGTCTGCCTGTCTGCCTGTCTGCCTATCTATTGATTATCTATTTATTTATCTATCTTTCTATACACACATACACACACACACACACACACACACACACACACACGCACACACACATGCATACACATTTCTCATTTTCTGAGGACGTTAAAAAAAGCATTCTTAATTACAAGTAAGTTTTTTTTCACATTTTCTATTTTGTTACTTTCTTCTTTTGTCCAGTAACTGCTCCCCACTTCCTTTCATCAATTTTACACACACACACTCTCTCTCTCTCTCTCTCTCTCTTTCTCTTTCTTTCACACACACATACACAAACACACACACATACACAAACACACACACTCACTTCACACATGTAGGCATGGTCATAAATGCAAACATACCCATACACTAACTTCCACTTTCCATTGTGGTGGCAGAGACTTGGGTGCACTTTATAATTCTTTCTGTCCCATTGCGTGTTTGTACCAAACAATTATCTAATAAGAAAAAAAAGGTTTATATAAAAGCCCCTAAGACAATATATATTGTAAATGTCTCATGATCTAATACATTGGTCAGATTATTTTAGATTATTAAGATTGTATACTAACTGTTCATTGTAAATTGACCTTTCCTCTTCACACACACACACGTGCATACACACACATACACATACGCACATACATATATATATATACATATATATACATATATATACATATATATACATACATATACAAGTACACATATATGTATAAAAGTCTATACTTTCATCTCACTCTCTTTCTGTAAATCTATCTATCTATCTATCTATATGCACATATAATGCAGTTACATTTTAAATAAATATATAAAGTCAGTTACATACACACACACACACTCACACTTGCACACACATACATACATGCCCATACAACCACTCACCCACACATATGCACACACACACACACATACACACACTCATGCACATACACACACAAATATATGTATATATACATGTATATGGTATATAAATATTTCAACTAATAGCTGATATACTGTCCCAGAGTGGTTACTGTTTTTTTATTTTATTTTATTTTATTTTACTATTAATTTTTTTTTTGTTTTTGGTCCATCAGTTTTTGTCCAATGAACTGGTGTTTTATCTGTGACCACTACCAGTCAGTATTAATCACCCAGTATATACTAGCATCAAAGCAATGATCAGTACACACTAACACGCGAGTAAGTATCCAGTTGATTGCCGCACGCACTGCTCTTAACAATGGATAACGACACTGTTTTGGTAAGACACTGAAAAAACACAACAACAACATTTCTGGATTATATTTACTAGTTTGCTGGAAGATAAAAAGGGATTAAACACATCAATGGATTTAGGCCTTCACTGAAATTGTTGAGTGATGTTTGGAATATTATCAAATGCATCATTGGATTTTACAAGGTTTTGGGATTGGTGGATGCTGATAAGAGACTAAAATACATCCTTGGATTCTTCTAGTTACTTCGATTGTGAAAGTAGAAGATGATGATTTTAATATTACAAACAAAAAGAAGGATTAAGAAAGAAATGGATATTAAAAGGAATAGAGTTCAATCCCTTACGAAGACAGCAATTTCATCATGAGTTACTTTACTCTATAATAGAAATAAAATTAAATTAAAAAATAACAAAAATAACTTTCAAAGAAGAAAATACACATAAAAAAAAACGATGGAGGAGTGCAATTCACATTTGGGTGAGTACAAAATTTTGGATAAATTTTACATCTATTTTTACAATATCATATCATATTAAATGTGCACATGTTGGTGAAAGCAAGAATATGTACATCTATCTATCTATCTATCTATCTATCTATCTATCTATCTTTCTTTCTTTCTTTCTTTTTTTCTTTCTTTCTTTCTTTCTTTCTTTCTTTTCTCTTTCTACCTATCTGTTCATCTGTCTGCGGATGTATATATTAATATATTATTTTAATATTATTCTTACAGTGATACCAATGTTTCAGATCTCGCGACTTTTCTCAACAGTGAACATTTGTCCATGAGGAAAGTTGTGAGACTTGAAATGTTGGTGCCATCATAGGGGTTAGGGGTTATAAATCAAATCATTAATCGATATAATTCTAAATAATTCTAAAATGTATTGAAATCTTTCTTGCATGACTGTTTGGTCTTCTTAGCCTTTGGATTAAGAGTGTATGTTTGTTTGTGCATGTGTGTGTGTGTGTGTGTGTGTGCCTTTAGGCTTTTTCTGTATGTAGGATGTATATAGATAGATAGGGAGCTATGTAAGTAAGCATGAGTGCATGCAAACATGCTTACATACTTGTATACTTATATATGTAACTGTGTACAGGTATGCACATATATATATATATATATATATATATATA
>NC_068982.1:105375868-105378835 GCF_001194135.2 Octopus bimaculoides
ATATATATATGTATGTATGTATGTATATATATATATAGAGAGAGATATATATATATATATAGCTGTAGATATATATATATTTAATATACATGTAGAAATCTGTTGATGAACATGACCCAGGCATTATTGTCAACAGTGATGTGTTGGATGGACCCGCTTCCTAAAATCATCAAAAAAAGGCTGGTGTCTTAGCAACAATTACTAAGACCTTTGTCAGCCACTCACCAGCCATCTATTTAAAGCTATATATGGCTATAACCCCACTTCTTGTACAAAATATCGATCTACCGGAAGCTGTCCAGAGATGTGCAAACCAGATGAATACACTTTGTCGGTTCACTTTATATCTTGAAAGTCTTTTTTTTTTTTTGTGGGCAGTGATACATCAAAGGTTTGGCAGCTGGCTTGGTAGAAACCCCACAAGATTATCTACCAGTTGGTCACTTTTTTTCAATTCAGTATTTCTTTCACCTGTGGAGATGCTCATAAAATCAAAAATAACACAACACCCAGGACTTCTGGAAACATTTATTTTACATTCAGAATTGCCAAAAGCATGGAATAAATTAACTGCGTTGGTTGTTTAGCTATCAGGACATTGCTTCCATGCTTCCCAAAATTTGTCAACATCATTCCTGACATGCCTTCACACCTTTTCCCTTCCTTTTTATACTTCACTTTTCTGTTTTCCATTTTTTTTCTTTAATACATGCACTTCTGACTATCACTTGCTGTCTTTCTTTACTGGACTTATTGCAACTTGTGTCCCGTCTTTTACCTTTTTCTGTTGAGTTATAGTACACCTGAGTAACGTGTACATTATTAGTATTTTTGCCTTTCATCATTTTGGGGGGGTCAATGAAATATGAAAGAAGTACCAGTTATGCACTGGAGTTGATGTAATCAACTAGCCCTATCCCCTCAAATTTCAGGCCTTGTGCCTATAGTAGAAAGGATTGTTATTATTATTATTATTATTATTATTATTATTATTATTATTATTATTATTATTATTATTCTGAGATCGACTCTGCCTTTCATCCTTTCAGGGTCGATAAAACAAGTAGTAGTTGAGCACTAGGATAGACTTAATCGACTTGGCCCCTTCCCCAAAACTGCTGACCTTGTGCCAAAATTTGAAACCATTATTATTATTATTATTATTATTATTATTATTATTATACAAAATGTATGCATGTATTGATAAACATACAGCCAAATAGAAATAAAGATGTATCTATGATTGCAAGTATACTCCTCCTCTTTCAATTTATCATCAGTGTTTCATGTCTGTTTTCTATACTGGCATGGGTTGGAAGAGTTGTCACAGTTTAAATCATCTGTTATTGGTACCCACTGCTCCCATGGACTAGTGTATGTGTGCATCATTTGGTTTGATTTCTATGGCTGGATACCCTTCCTCTCACTAACTACTTTACTAAATATACAGGGTACAACATCTTTTTGTGGTGCCAACACTAGAAAAATTAAAGAGACATTGGTGAGAAGGGGATGGAGATGAGGTCTCATAACCCTACACTTTCTCTGCTCATTTACTAACCAAATTTTGGTGTATACAGGGTACATTTTTCATGGTACCAACACTAGAGAGCTTGTTATGCTCCCCAATCTCTCTAGAAGTGACACAATTTGATAGCTTTGTTTCCTGACACTAGCTGGAAAGTGAAGAAAGGTACACAGTAAGAGTAGAAAGTACTTGATAGCCTAAAGACGTGAACTGAAGAGGAAGAGGAGGAGGAGGGAATTACACAAGATGGAAAGTGGGGGAGCAGTGACGGTAGTACAGAGATGGGTGAGAGGAGCATGAGTGTAGGTGAGTAGACATTCAAAAACTTAGGAGGTATACATTTGGTTTAGGAGAACTCTTAGAGATAGATAGATAGATAGATAGATAGATAGAGAGAGAGAGAGAGAGAGAGAGAGAGAGAGAGAGAGAGAGAGAGAGAGAGAGAAAGAGAGTGAGTGATTACATTAGATGGGCCAGAATGAGTGGGTCAGGGGAGCAAGAATAGAGTATAAGAGGCAGGATACTTTTTGGTGTAATTGAGTAATTGCCAATTCTAGAAGTGGACCAAGGTAGAAGTGGGTAATGAGATAAAGGTAAGGGTAGGTGATGGTTGGCAACAGAGGTGACCTAGTGGAGAGAAACTATAGCGTATTGGGTAGAAGGATGTGGGTGGTCTGATGCAGTCTCTCAAACACAGGTCTATGAAGAGTGAGCAAGTTAGGATGAGGAGAATGAACCTCAGCACAGGGAGTAGGAAGATGAGAAAGAGAGTGGTATGAGTGAAGAAGGAGAGCTATATGTAGGAAAGAGGGGACAGGGTGCAAGGTGAGAAGGGCTGCATACTATAGGCTTGGCATGTACAAAAAAATATCTCAGCCTCTAAATACAGTACCTGTGTCAGGGTGCATTACAGCATGAGTGCTCAAGCGCTTCTGCTGCACCACTGCATATAACCAACCAAAATCGTCCTTTGTCATCCCATGAGATGTAGTATATTCAGATCAATAGTTTTCACTGCCTTGTCCCAAGTCTTTCTTGTTTCCCACTATATATATATATAAATATATATATATATATATATATATGTACATATGTTTGTATGTATGTATCTATGTATGTATGTATGTATGTGTGTATGTATGTATGTGTGCGTGTGTGCATGCGTGTGTGTGTTATGTCTTGTGCATGTGTGTTGTGTATGAGTGTATGTGTGTATTTGTATATACACAGTCACACACATGCTTGCATACATACATACACACACACACACACACACACACACACATATATATATATGCACATGGTGCAGGCATGGCTGTGAGGTAAGAAGCTTTCTTCCCGGCCACATGTTTCTGGGTTCAGTCTTACAGCATGACACCTTGGGCAAGTGTCTTCTACTATAGCCTTGGGCCAACCGAAGCCTTCTGAGTGGATTTGGT
>NC_068982.1:105379099-105379668 GCF_001194135.2 Octopus bimaculoides
TATATATGTGTATGTCTTTGTCTGTGTTTGTCTCCCCACACCACTGCTTGACAAATTATGTTGAGCTGTTTACTTCCCCATAACTTTGTGGTTCAGCAGAAGAAACCGATAGAATAAGTACAAGGCTTATAAAAAAAAAAAAAAATTTTAAATGTGTACTGGAGTCTATTCATTTCACTAAAAAATATTCTTCAAAGCATTGCTCTAGCATGGTCACAGTCTAATGACTGAAAGAAGTGAAAGATGAAAGATAAAAGATATATATTATAATGTATTTGAACCATTCCATTAAGTGTAAATGAAGTAAATGTTTTCAAAAGCCCTTGACCTTATGTGTGTGAGGAGCATAGCAAAATATGTAAAGGGATGTCAGTGAATAAAAACAAAAGATATTGTGTGTGGTAAGAAGTTTGCCTCTCAACCACATGGTTCTGGGTTCAGTCCCACTGCATGACACCTTGGGCAAGTGTCTCTTACTATGTCCTCAGACCAACCAAAGCCTTGTGAGTTTATTTGGTAGATGGAAACGGAAAGAAGCCTGTCACGTATGCACACACACACATGTATGT
>NC_068982.1:105379678-105381050 GCF_001194135.2 Octopus bimaculoides
TATATATATGTATATGTATTTGTGTGTGTGTGTGTCTTTGCGTCTGTGTTTGTTACCCACACCATCACTTGACAATTGATGTTGGTGTGTTTATGTCCCCATAACTCAGCAGTTTGGCAAAAAAAAAAACTGATAGAATAAGTATTAGACTTACAAACCATAAGTCCTGGAGTAAATTTCTTCGATGAAAACACTTTAAGATGGTGCTCCAACATGGCCACCGTCAAAGTGACTGAAATGTGCAAAAGAGTAAAAGAGCGAACGAGTAAGTTGTTTAATGACCCTATAATATTTCAGAAAGAACACCGCTTTCCGATTACAAAAAAGAAAAACAAACTAAAAAAGAACAGAAAAAAACCCAACTAATCATATAGTCTGGAGAAATGTGTTGTTATCGGCTGGCTGTTCTAGCGAGTTCGTCATTGTGATAGAAATTTTTTGAAATAGTTTCAGTACCACATGTGTCGGTAGAATTGTGTGGCTTGCTGAAGTGGGTTGAATCAGCATACAAGCACAGGTGTGGCTGTATGGTATGCTTTCCAACCACATGGTACTGGGTTCTGTCCCACTGTGTGACACCTTGGGTAAGTGTCTTCTACTTTAGCCTTGGGCTGACCAAAGCCTTGCGAGTGGCTTTGGTAGATGGAAACTGAAATAAGCCTGTTGTATATATATATATGTACGTATATGTGTGTGTGTGTATTTCTGTGTTTGTCCCCCCTCCCAGCATTGCTTGACAACCGATGTTGGTGTGTTTACATCCTCATAACTTAGCAGTTCAGTAAAAGAGATGGATAGAATAAGTACTAGGCTTTCAAAGAATAAGACCTAGGATCGATTTCTTCAACTAAAACCCTTCAAGGCAGAGCCCCAGCCCAATGATTCAAACAAGTAATAGTAGAAGATATACGTATATATATATATATATATATATATATATATATATATATATATATATATACACACACATATATATGTATGTATATATATATTTTTTTATATATATGTATGTGCATGTATATATATGTTTGTGTGTGTGTGTGTGTATACAAAAATGAATATATATATATATGTATGTATGAATGTATATCTATCAATATTATGAGCATGCAAAGCAATTAGAATCAAAACAGTGAAATGTATATTCACTCTTAAGATGCTTCCGCAGACTTGGATACGGAAACCGCTTAAAGTCGATTCATATCAAAGTCTGTCGGAATGTATTAACATTGAATATACACATCACTGTGTGTGTATGTGTGTGTGAGTGTGTGTGTACTTACAAATGTATGTATGTATGTATGTATGTATGTATGTATGTATGTATGTATGTATATATAATATATATATATATATATATATATATATATAT
>NC_068982.1:105381076-105398681 GCF_001194135.2 Octopus bimaculoides
TACATACACACACATACATATACATGCACATATATAGTGTGTGTAAATGTATACCTATGTAACTATATTTATATCTATCTATCTGTCTATCTATCTCTCTGTCTGTCGACTCTCTCTCTATCTCTCTCTCTCTATGTATATATATATGTATATATACATGCCTATGTATGAATTTATCATATACCAATATTGGGATTGCATGTTTTGCTCTTAAAGGCTTATAGATTTCAACCTTGAGGAACTGCTTTTGCTGTTTTTCAACAAGTTGATTAATCATACTTAATAATACCTAATAATACACATATATATATATATATATAAAGATTAGATTGGAGCCTGGTGTAGCCATCCGGTTGCACCAGTCCTCAGTCAAATCGTCCAACCCATGCTAGCATGGAAAGCGGACGTTAAACGATGATGATGATGGTGATGATAAAGAGAGAGAGAGAGAGAGAGAGAGAGAGAGAGAGAGATAAACATAGATAATTATCTATTTTGATTTGCAGTGCGGTAACACATATGCACACATGCACACACAAATACATATGTGTGCATGTGTGTGTATTGAACATACTTATTTTGTAATCTATCAATATACAATATATATATATGTATCTAATCGGCCTCTCTCTCTCTCTTGAGGAAGAACAACAGTATACTTAAAGAGCTGTGCAGGATAAATTACGGTGTACAAAGTTTGCTGCATCACTGATCTGAATTCAAACCCTGCTAATATCAATTTTATCTTTCTGCAACGATAAAAATGAGCAATCATCAAAGATCTATTTATCTATCTATCTATCTATCTATCTATCTATCTATCTATCTATCCGTCTGCCTATCCGTCTGCCTATCTGTCTGTCTGTCTGTCTGTCTGTCTGTCTGTCTGTCTGTCTGTCTGTCTGTCTGTCTGTCTGTCTATGTGTCTGTCTGTGTATCTATCTACCTACCCATCTATCTGTCTGTCTGTCTGTCAGTCTATTTGTTTATCTATCTATCTGCCTGCCTGCCTACCTGCCTGCCTGCCTGCCTGCCTGCCTGCCTGCCTGCCTGTCTGTCTGTCTGTCTATTTATCTATTCATATATATTAGCATCTTCATTGTTGTTATCATCATTAAGGCCACTTTTTCATGCTCGCATGGGCTGGACAGTCTTTTCTTTTGGCATAGCATCTCACCATTTGTTGCAACCCTCTGTTATGTTCTTCACAAGGTCCAGCTGCCTAGGATCAACTTTCACCACTTCTTCCTTAATCTTCTCCCTACACAGGTTCCTTCCTCTCTGATTACTTGGCCCTTCTTAACCCAACTGTATGGCAGCAAATTGACAGAATCGTTAAAGCATCCAATAGAATGCTTTGTTCATGTGGCTTAGTGATTAGGGTGATGGACTCATGATTGTAAGATTGTTTCGATTCCTGGACTGGGCAACACATTGTGTTCTTGAGCAAGACACTTCATTTCATGTTGCTCCAGTCCACTCAGCTGGCAAAAATGAGTAATCCTGCAACAGACTGGTGTCCCGTCCAGGTGGGGAATTTATAAGCCATGGAAACTGGGAAACCAGCCGTCATGAGTCAGCATGACTTGAGAAGGAAAATATTACTTTTTTAATGCCTTGTTATATTTGTTCCAGTTCTCTGCACTCTGAGTTCAAATCACAGTGAGACCAACCTTGCTTTACAGGCTGATGAATAGAGTACCAGTCGAGCCCAGGGGATGATTTCTGTCCCCTACCACAAAATCATTTACATGATGGGTTCACAAAAGTAGTGCTCACATTGCAGCTCCACTAATCCTTTCTGCACCAGCATGTGTTCATTTCAATGAATGAACAAACCCCATTGTTATACTCCATATACATCTTCACCAACACAGTCTTCTCTTGGGCACACCATATTTGTTTACCCTCTTAAATCCAGTGTTTTTCACAGTTCATTTGTGATCTTTTGTATACTACCCCAGATAATCATGACCACATTGTCACATAAAACCAGCCTTGAACATTTCTGTTATGTGCCGGAGAACCATAACAAAGAAGATGGGACTGTGGACTAAATCTTAATGGATATTTGCCAGCGCTTTACTTCACTGAACTGATTGCTAACTTTCATCTTCCTAGTGGCATTTCTGTACATGGTTTACACACCTCTCCATCCCTCAAAAGCTATTCATTTACACCTAGTTTTCTTAACAATCACTAGACAACAGAATGTGGTACTCTGCCAAATGCCTTTTCTGGGCCAGTAAAATGTTAGCAGTAGTGGCTTATTCTTAGCTTATAACTTTTGTAGATGTTTCAATTAAAAACAGGGAATTGATGGTTCCCCCTGTCCATTCTGGCGCAAACCCATATATCTATATTTCATCATCATGGTCATTTTACATGCACTTTCTCGGTTGGCAAAAGTTAGATGGAACATTACAGTGTGAGTCAATTCTTATTTGGACTTACTGCCTTCCCAGATGATTCAGAAGACCAAATCTTAGTTGCAGGTTTCAGTTCAGGCTTTAATTCAATGGCTGGATGCCCTTCTTAACATCAATTGGGTGTATTTTACAATGGAACCAACACTGAAGAGATTATCATATCTTCAACAAGATGAAGGGGTCTCTCCATGATGCCATTATTTTTGCTAAACTACTTTACAACGCATACTGGGAGTGGGGTTGTCCTGAACACTCCTCGATGTGTTCATTCATCCAAGGCTATGCGTAAGAGAAGGAAGGTGAACAGAGGTGAGATTGATTACCTGGAAAGAGAGGTGGAGGAGTAAGAGTATGACCTCAGAAAGAGGATGGTTGGGATGAAAGAGTGGCAGAGGGGATGAGAGAGAGTGTGTTGATAAACTGCATCAATCAAGTCTGTTGCAGTCTGACTATGTATCTTCACACTCACACACACACACACACACACACACACACACACACACATATTTATGCATATACGTGCATGTGTGTATAGGTAATAACAGTCTTTAGAGGCATATATTTTTGGAGTTTTATGATTTAATTATAAGTTAAAATAGATTTTATCAAGGATTAGTCCTTGTTGAGGATTATCTGCTGATGTTCTTATCAGAGATATACATACATACACACATACATACAAACATATATATATATATTTATCTATCTATATATATATATATATATATACATACACACACACATACATACACACATACACACACTTATTATCGTCATTGTTGTTATCATCATCATGGTCATCATTGTCATTATCATTATCACATTATCATCACTAGTGTTATCAATTCAGTAGTTAAAATCTCTTGTATCAGGTGTTTGCTATCAGTTGTTTTTAAATCCATTTGGTTAATATTGTCAGCCAAACAACAAACAGAAGTCACTCTCACAGAATTAACGTTAATGCAATCAGTAAATCTTTCATTAATAAAACACAGTTTGGATGAGTTCTCTTGGTTGATTGCCTTTAGAAGCAATGTCTTAAATTTCAAATATATCTAGTAGTCCATTTGATCAAGGTGTCGGCTAAAAGAAAAGATTATTGTATCTATTGTTTCAAAATACACATGTCAGCAAAAGTCTTATGCTTTGATGTGAAGGTATGTGGTTAAATAGTTAAGGCATTTGGCACATTATTATAAGGTCGTGAGTTCAGTTCCTTGTGGCTTGTGGTGTACTTGAGCAAAGTACTTTATTTCACACAGCTCCAGTCCACTCAGCTGGCAAAATTGATCTGTACCTGTAATGCAGGTTAATAAATATATAAGAAAACTCAAATAAATACTACTGTGATCATTCTTGTTTTCACACACAGCCTATTTTCAAATATCCCCAAAGAATTAATGATGAAAACCCACATTAAAAATTGGTAGCCTCTGATGCTACCAACTAAAATGGTGACTTATATACTACAACTAAATTAGTGACCTGACATCTCTATCATCAACTTGGTGACTTGATAAACTAACAACTACTGAATTAATTATGGTGAGACAACATCAATGCTGATACAATACTGTGCCTGATGTATTTCTATACATACAGACAATTAGCCACAATAAATTACAACATTTTACTGCTGTTCCTAGTGAATTTTTGCCAATTTTCTTGTGTAACTAGAAGATAGTTCTTTCAAGGAACCTTTAAGGAAACAGTTATCCCTTTCATGTTTACTATCAAAGAGGCAAGCTACTTCAGTTTTTGTGAGAGATTGTAGTGTTGTTGATCAACTGGAAGAGTTAATGGATGGTATTACAGACATTTCACTTCTTGCTTCCTCTACCCATTTCATTTCTTCTATATCTTCAGAATTGGCAGCTTCCACAAGTTTACAGAGGACAGAATCCAGGTACTTATGAAAAAAATGGAATAGCTCAAAACACCTTGTTTTTTCCCCCTGTGTTTGATCTCAAATTCCAGGAATTTGATGCTAAAATGCTCCTCTAGTTTTAACAGAAGTAATACACACTGTTGGTATCACTATAGATACAACTTGCATGCCCGTGACTGTGTACCACATTACACTTCCCAATCAGTTTCTAAGTTACAAGAAAACATGGATGCTAGGTGAATAATGACAACTGCATCCCCTAGCATCTCTGTAGTAAGTAGTTGCTTATCTTATGCTTTTGATTCTTCCTCAAAATCTTGTTTTCTAGTCAATACTGATGCTGAATGCAGTGTATGGTCTTCTGTATTTTTTTTTTCATAAGGCATACAGCAGCCAAGAGCAGTTACTTTGCAAGCTGTAAATCATTTAGCAATACCCATTTATGTTGAAAAATCCATGATGTTGGACTTTGGGATTTTTGATATAGCTGATTTTATATATCCAATATTTATTGTTTGATTTTCTTCATTATTTTGGTCTCCTAGTAGATCTAAAATATCAAAAATCAATTGATTCTGTGACTAATTTGTGGATACATAGTATTACTACTATGATTAGTCCTCTTTTCTTTGTCACTTTTACATATAACAATTGTAATGCTTTTCTTAGTCAATTTCCAAACGTCACTGGTCCTCCCTCAGCTCATCATAGATGCCTTGCTTCAGTCTGACTGAAAATTGCTAAAGAGGAATTTAGACACATGCTGCAGCTCAGTATTATCTGACCATTCCCTGGTAATTGGACTTCTCTTCTACATATGGTAACCCTAAAAATGCTTTTCTGGTACCATATGTAGGTAATTGGCATCTCTGTAGGGACTACAAGATGTTAAATTCCAGAATAGTGTTGGATATGTATCTTATTTCTCACATTCATGATTTCTTATCTACTCTAAATGGTGCTATGGTTTTTTTCTTTTGAATGCATGAACTAAATAGATTTAGTTCATGCATATAGCCAGATTCTAACAGAGACTAGTGACAGTCATAAGACAGCTATCATCACATCTTATGGACAGTATAAATTTGCTATTAATACCTTTTGGGCTCAAGAATTCTGTGAATTCCTTCCAAACATTTGTTGATGAAGTAACTAGTGGTTTGAATTTTGTTTTGTTTATATCAATGACTTGTTGATTATTAGTAATTCAGAATTGGAGCATAAACATAATCTAAGTCATTTCTTCACTAGATTAGTACATTACAAAACGATCATTAACCCTAGTAAATATCTTTTTAGTGTTTCATCTTTTTCTGGCCATAGCATTGATAGCAATGGTATTCACCCAGTAACAGAAAAGGTTGACACAGTCGTGTAGTTTCTTTGTCCCACTTCAGTGTGAAAATTACATGAATTTCTCAGAAGTTTCATTCCACATTGTACTGAAATGATAAACCCTTTAACTGAATTGTTAATCTAATCAGAAAAGGGAAAGTGGGAACTTTCTTTTAACACTGGAAGAATAACAATAATTTAACTTGATTAAAGTGAAATCCAAGGCCACTCTATTACCCCTCTTTATACCAGATGCACATCTTTCTCTACTAGTGGATGCTTCTGATGTTGGCATTAATGGTATTTTACAATAAATTATTCAGGATTCCTGGCAACTTTTGAAATTTGTCAAAATTAGATATAGCATTTTCAGTCAGGAATTATTAGCAGCATATTTATCTAAGAATTTTGATTATTTTCTGGAAGGAAGGAACTTTGTCATAAATACTGACCAAAGGCCATTAAGTTTTGCTCTTCAATCTAAATTGGAAAAACATTCTCCAAAGGAAATTAGGCACCTTGACCTTGTATTGCATTTTACTGCTGATATTTGTGATATCAAAAGTGTGAATAGCGGCACAGATGATGCTTTATCCTGAGTCCATATGAATTCTTACTCCAGTCAGTGATTCTATTAACTTGCAAAAAATTCCTATAGACTAAGAATCAACTGAAGAACTATTAGAATTAAAGAACACTTATGATCTTTAGAATTCTGTCTTGTTCTTCTGTCTGCTTCTGTGAAGCATATTTGGTGTGATATTTCTACTGGTCATAAAATAATCTTTTGTGCCTGTTAAACAGATATTTAGTCTTTCCTGCTCTTCACAATGTATCTCATTTGAGAGTTGCAGAATCAGAAAAACTTATTTCAGCTTGTTTCATTTGACTAATTATGAAAAGAAGTGTTTATTAATAGGCTAGAAATTGTGTGTCAGAAAGCCAAAGTTCATTGCTAAATTAGAGCTTCTCTAGGAACTTTCATTAAGTCAGATGCTTGTTTTTCAACACATACTGATAAATATTATTGGACCATTATCTCCTGCTCTGGTCTATATCTATCTGTTGACTTGTACTGATCATTTCTCTAGGTTGTCTAGAGCAATTCCAATTAGACATATTTTATCTGCCATAGCAGCAAAAGCATTGCTTTTCCACCAGATTTTGCATTTTGGAAATCTGGTGACAATAGCAATCAACAGACACTGGCAATTTTAATATTGTCTGCTGGATATCAAGAGGATTTATACTACACTTATCATCATGCAGTGAATGGAATGATAGACCATTTCTACTGCCAACTTATCTAAAGCATAAGACAACAGAGATATCTTCCTATTATACTACTAGATATCAGATTGGCAATTAAAATATGCCTTAGTGATATTTCAGTTGAGCTTCTTTATGGCATAACAATAACCCTTCCTGGACAGATGGTATTTGGAGATTTCAATATGTGCCACAATCTGCCCAGTTATGTACATCACCCATGGCAGTGTATGTCCAAGTTACCAAAATCACTGCCCAGGCAGCAAAGAGTTAAGACTTACATTACAACTGACATTACCACATGGTTTCAGTTGCTTGCTATATTAAAGTATATTCTACCAGATGTAGTTGGTGTCTTGTTAGGGTATCTGTAATAACTGAAAATATCGTTGAAGATTTTATGTTTGGCAAGCTGTAAAAACTCAGAAATTCCTCATTGACTGCGAAACATGTGCCAATCCAATACATAGCTTGTTCTTTGTTAGATTAATTGGTTTATGCATCAACAATATTTGCAAAATGCTTCATGCCTTCTTAACTGAGCAAAACCAGTCATTACAGAACAGAAAACGTTTTGTATACAGAGGCTTATGTTGTACAGAGTTAAAATAAAGAAAAAGAAGCATAGTAGAGTGTGAAAGGAAATTGGTGGTCTGTAGCTTCTTAACTTGAGGTGTAACCAGAAGATTTGAATCACTTTTCTTTCTCAGTTGTATTAGCATAGACAATGATTCTGCAATATTTTCTTGCATTAAGGCAATGATGTGGCAGAATTGTGAGAACGCTGGGCATTTTGTCTGCCTTTACACTCTGCGTTCAAATTCTACTGTGGTTGACTTTGCCTTTCATTCTTTCAGAGTCGATAAAACAAATACCAGTTGAGCACAGGTCAATGTAACTCACCATCTCCCCCCAAATTGCTGGCCTTGTGCTAAAATTTGAAACCAATATTTCCTTGCATATTTATTCCTTGTGGGCAAAGGAAGAGCAAACAGCATTTTTTTTTATGTATTTGTGATTTGTTTGCTGCTGTTTTTTTTTTTGTTTTTTTTGCTGTGTCATCTAACAATTCCCTAACATTATTAAATTTAGGAACCAGCACTTCTAGCTCAATAGCAACACAGTGATATGCAGAGAGTTGAGGTTTCCTCAAAGTACTGATGACATTTTTTTTTCCAATTATAAAATCCTTTTGTTAAGAAATGCATTTTCTTTCCTACATATTGGATTTTATTATCTTCCTACATGTTTTATTTCCTCATTATATGCTTTAAAAAAATGACAATATGCATGGTTAGGGATTTGGTTATAATGAGTTGAAATATTGTTCCCTGTTGCTAAATGTCAGCTTGATTTGTTTCAATAATAATAATAACGAACTGGCAGAAATGTCAGCACACTCAGCGAAATGCTTAGTGGCATTTCGTCTGTCTTTACGTTTTGAGTTCAAATTCTGCCAAGGTTGACTTTGCCTTTTCATCCTTTCGGGGTCGATAAATTAAGTACCAGTTGCATACTGGGGTCGATCTAATCAACTGGCTACCTACCCCAAAATTCTGGGCCTTGTGCTTAGAGTAGAAAAGAATAATAATGGCAAAATAAGGTAGAGCAATTTTATTGACTGGTTGTGTGAATGTTGATTGAGATAATGAAACTGAAATCCCTATTACAGAAATGACTTTACTAAAAGTCACTGATTGCATTTGTAATTGTATTTCTAGTGACATCTTATAGCAGACGACTGTTATATGTTCAATGTCCGGAGTTTTATCCACGCATGCGCAGGGACTAGTTCCGGAAGGAATACAGGAAGAGTCTCATGCGCATGCGTAGAGTTTGACACCCAGCTTTGGCGCCTTTTCTCAGTCTCTTCGTTGACTGATCTCCGTCGAGTCAAGACGTCCAACAGAGCTCTCTCACATGTCAGCACCAGAGCTTCACAAATAACCACGGAAATCATTCAGGAGGCGTCTCAGTAACCGAGGGCGACGAGCTACCGAATTCCCTCCAAGCGTGAACTGAATTCCACTGTAAATAAATATTGTTATGTTGTTCAGAATCTGCGTTCCATTGTTTCTTCAAGAAATTTAATGTACGGAAGCGGTGTACACCTAATGGTGTATAACCACTTTCCTACATATTGTTTCAATCATGCTGGGACACCATCCTGAGGAGTTTATATATATATATATATATATATATATGCACCAGCAATAACAGCAGCAACAGCAGTGATACCAGCAGCAACAGCACCAGTGACGGGGCCTGCAGTGGTGACAACAGCATCAGTAGTGATAATGACAACAACAGCTGTAGCACCAACAGTATAGGGATAGAAATGCAGAAATATGTGGGGGTCTTCAGGTGGTTTGTTCAAGCATCATCTTAACAATCACAGGTCTTCTTTAGGATACCAGAGAGATGCAACATCGGTGTTTCTGGCTAGCTATGTATGACATTTAAAAGAGGAGGGTACACCATACATAATTAAATGGCGGCTTCTAGAACAACTGGAGCCATACTACAACTAAAACAAATGGTGTAAGTTTTGTTTTGTTGAACGATCAAGAATCCTGATAAACTCACTTGACTCAGGGGCCTTTTAAACTTCAAAACAGAAATGTTTAGTCAGTGCCCTCATGAGAGGAAATTTGTGTTCGAAACATGGAATTCGACATTTGCCGACAAGGTAAATGCTGCTATCTTCAGACATCTTTGGCAGGTATGTCATAGACATAAGTGGAAATGATATAAGGGGGATAACTACCTCATCCAAGGTTTTAACAGAAGTGTTTCGTTCCAAAGTTTGTTCATAAAATTAACTGACCATGTTTTCCTCCCTCCAGTTGTAGAGGTTATGTGCCTCCAGTCATTTGAGTCTAATATATCACTGATACAGTTAAGAGCTTTATAGGTGCAAAACCAATGGTGACTCTGACCAGCCATAACAAACAACCTTCTAAGATATATGTATATACACACACTCATGTAGATATGTATATACAATGGGATTCCTTCAGATTTCATCTACCAAATCCATTCAAAGGGCTTTGGTTGGGTCAAGGCTATAGTGGAAGGAACTTACTCAATATACCACACAGTATGACTGAACCAGAAACCATGTGGTTGGGAAGTAAATTTCTTTGAATTGACAAATTAAAGATTTTAATTCATTCACACCTTTTAGTTATCATGAATACACTTAACCTTCTGTTGTGGGAGTGAGTTTGGAACAGACAATTAGATTATAATATGATATTCCTATGTATGAGGTGCATGCAAAAAGTGTTCAAATTTATGTTTTTGTCAGAACTAATGCCAAGTGGGTAAAATCCTTTGGGTGGGAGGTGATGCCACCCTTCTTGTAGGCCACGTCAGTTTCTAGCTGTTAAGCCTAGAGTATAAATGAACAGTGCATACATGTTGGATTTTTGCTTTCATGCAAGATAACCGAATGCATCACGCAGAGACCACGAAACCATGTTTCACCACAAGTGACGATAGTCTTCATGAAATCTGCATCATGATTTGCACAATTCAGCATGTCCTAAGTGATTTTCACGTGGAGTTGCTTCTGCTGCTCTGCTAGCACCTTTGGGATGAATTTCTCTAATACTCTCTGCCTGCTCAAACCTCTGTTAAAATGGAATACACTAATCCTGTGCTTATTTCCTCTTTATGAACAATTTCCTGGATTGTTATATGATGGTCTTCCATGACTATTCACCAAACCTTCTCAATTGGCTTCTAGTTTCAGTTTGTGGATAGCTTACCTGAAGATGCCCTGCTCTCCACTGAGGTGCAGCCATGTTTGAGGTTGTACAACTCTTTGATCTGAATTTTGCCCATGGCATCATCACTAAAGCCCTGTTGAATCTTCTAAATTGTTTGAACTTGAATATCACAAAGCTTTTGGCAAAAATTAATGCAGTATCTCTGGTCAATGCATTCGGTAAAAATGAATGTTCACTACATGTCTGTACTCTAGGTATCCCAGTTGGGAACTCTTGTGGACTATTGGCACAAAAATGTTCACACATGTGCAGAAAGGGTGGCATCACCTTTCACTCAAGGGATTTTTCCCATGTGGCATTAATTTTGATGGGAAAAAAAATAAAGTCAGATACTTTTTAAATGCACCTCATATGTGGAAGGAGCACACAGACTATCATACATCCTTTTCACTTGATTCCTCCTCAGAACAATATATTCTTGAATATTGTAGTCATGTTGAATAGATCCATATGTAAGGTTTGTGAGGAGATATAACTCACATTCTCTTGCAGTTTTTAATGTTTCATAAAAAATTCTACTGGCTACTCTTTAAATGATAATGTTTACAAAATTCTGACTATAATCTGTATTTGATTATATTATACTGTAATTATTAATTTACCATACGAAAACAACTTTTCATGTAAATAAATAATTCAGGTTTGAAAAAATAAATTGATAAACAAACAGAAAAAAGATCGGTGTTCCCAACAGAAATAAAAATTAATAATAAAGCAAAATTATGAACAAACCTTGAAAGAGCCATTTAATAACAAAGTTGTTAAATTCATTTTCAGTTTAAATTGTTTCAAGAGGTGACAACTACAACTTGGCGACTAGCACAATTCTACATTTCTGCAGTAATTTTGGCACCTCATAGAAAAAAGTTTAAACTTAGATTAAAATTTTACAGTTTTATATGTTAAGTACTCTTTTATGATGTAGTTCCTTCAGTTTAACACATTGTCTCAGATCAGGTCACTTGCTATGTACACCAATATAAAGAGGTTAATTGAGACAAACAAATTATATTATGTTCTTCCTTACTTGTGTATGCAAAGAAGATGGATACCACTTTGGAATTTCACACAAATAAAATTGAGAGATATGGTTGCTATTTCAAACAGGATGATGTATAATCAAAAGAGCTTTTTTATACTGCGGATGGAGATTTGAACCAATGAAATGGAAAGTGATGACTGATAATAACAAGTGGCCTGGGAAAAAGTGAGTGATGACTGATAGTACAAAAAAATTGAAGATACATGTATTGGGTACAAAGAGATCTGATGAAGTCTGTTGTACATAGACCTTATAATAGTTATGAGTGGTAGAGGGATGAGGTTGGCGGTAAGGATTTTGACTGTGGATAGGTCCTGTCTTATGTCTCATTATACAAGTTGCATGAATGATGGGAAGATGACTGATAGGGAGATGAGTTGCAGGGAAATGAGTAAGGGAGATGCCTTTCCCATTATAGCCATGTTCATCTCTCTGACTGACATGAGAACGTTGACTGCAATATGCTATTATCGTATACAGAGGAGTAATCTCTCTTGTTTGATATAACAGGAACCACTCATATATTCCTATAGCTAAACTGACTTTGGAAATCTTGTGGCCAGAGGAGACATCGTTTATATCAGATACATATATATAAGAGAAGAGATAGATAGAGATAGATAGAGAGAGAGGGAGAGAGAGAAAGAGAGAGGGAGAGAGAGAGAGAGAGAGAGAGAGAAAGGTGGGGATATATTTATAAACTCAGTTGTTTCTTTTTAGGTCGATGTGAAGAGTGGGGGAGGACATGTTTCTATAGGAACCAAAATCTAATGATGACTAATTTATTGAGTTGTTATTGATTCTTGTTAGCATGAAATTTTGGAAGGAAATTTGCTTTTTTCATCATAAACATGGTGACATTTTCCCTGATGCACTGATAACAACATTAATCCCTGCAGATGTGTACATCAGCATGCATCTGCACTACATGAAATAAACGCATTCATATTATAGGTACGTAGATGTGCTGTGGAAGTCTAAAATGTGGGGACTTTTTCCAAAAACATGTTTGGTGCATTCATGTATCGATATTACACAGACACACATGCACAAATGTACATACATACATTCATACATACATACATCTATAAATACGTATGTACATACATACATACACTCTTACATACATATGTCGATAAATACATACATCTATAAATACATACAGACATACATACACACACATATATATGCACACATACATACATGTGTACATAGCTACATTGAACTTTCCCGTATATATACACATACCATGGATACATATGTTTGTGTGTGTATGTATATATACTGTATATATATTAATGTTTGTTTTTTTTATGTCTACTTAAATATAAAAACAATTTAACGTTAAACTGAAGCATTACTCAATAGTTTTTAGTAGAGCACCTGTTTATTAAATTTTTACAAAAAGTTGGGTGACAGTAACTTTAAAGTTTTAGCCTATTAATCTTCAATATATATATCTAAATATATCTATCTGTCTGTCTGTCTATTTTGTCTGTCTGTCTATATTGTCTGTCTGTCTATATTGTCTGTCTGTCTGCCTGCCTGCCTGCCTGTCAGTCTATCTATCTTTCTGTGTGTGTGTGTGTGTGTGTGTGTGTGTGTGTGTGTGTCTGTCTGTCTGTCTGTCTGTCTATCTATCTATCTATCTATCTATTTATCTATCTATCTCTATGTTTCTCTCTCTCTCTATATATATATATACATATATCTCATGTTATGCTAAGATGCGGTGCATGGTAACAGGATTTTCAACTTGAGTCAAATATAACACTCCAAATCATTGTTAGAGTATCCGCATAAGTGGAGTGAAGAACAGCTAGTTTGTATTGACATCGAGTCATGTTAGTTTTGATAACGAAGTCAACCCAAGTAGTGATATTTTGAAATCATTCAATACATATATTTCAGGTTTGCATTTTATATAATAGGAAAGGCCTTAAGTTTTACTTAATAGATGCACTTTCTACTTACTTTATATTATGCAAACTTGAAACATGCATATTAAATGATTTCAAAATATCACTATTTGGTTTGACTTCATTATTACAACTGCGTGTATGTGTGAGTGTATGTATGTGTGTATGTGTATGTGTGTCCATATGTGTGCGTGTATGTGCATGAGTGTGTGTATGTGAGTGTGTGTGTGTGTGTGTGTGCATGTGCATGCATGTTTTTGTGTTTGTGTGTGTGTGTGTGTGATACATGTGCACATAGATATATGCATACAAACCTGCAGTCTAATATGCATACTTACATTTCATCATCTAGTTCATGTGTCCCATCATCCACAATCATTAGCATTCTTGATTATTATTATTATCACCTTCATCATCAATTATCCTCCACTTCCTCATTATCATCAACATCATCATCATTATCATTGTCATCATCACCTTTGTTTTGATGCCAATTCATTTTGAAATGCTTTCATGTGTCAGTGTGACTGGGTTCCTGGCTATAACATGTCACCACTGCCTTTAACCCTGTCTTCTCTTCTGTAATTAAAGCCTAACTTCATAAGATCTTCCTTCACCACCATCTCCCTTCATGTCTCACTTTGTTTTCCTCTATCCTGTGTGTCTCTAACTGTCAGCGTATTATGCTTGTTCCTTCATTACACATTGCTCGGTTAATGTTCATGGTAACACAGTTGTCTCTCATACATACATTGAGTCATTTCTGTTCCATGTGTCATGTTAGTTTACATTAAGCATGTCATACCTGACCATATTCAACTGTGTTTAAACAGATTTATATAAACACACATATGTACTCACACACACACACACACACATACATAGATATACATGTACATCTATCTATACATGTATAAGAAACTTAAAAGGTTGTTGCTTGTGGCTGGTCAGAGAGTGAGAATTGGTTTCACACCTATAATATTTCTTAGTGGTAAAGGTGACTTAGCAAACTCAATGGCTGGAGGCACATAACCTCTCTATACAACTGGAGGTAGGAAACAGTCTTGGTCAGCAAGGATTGTAAACAAAATATCCCAAAATGAAATTCTACTGTTCAACCATTTTTCTGGTTGAGATGGAGTTATCTCTCTTAGATTAGTTCCAGTGGCATTTGAAAAAGGGTCAGCAATGGATGATGATTACTTTTCACTAATTGGCAGTGAGGAATTCCATGTTTCCAATTTAAATTTCCTCTGATGAGAGCACTGATTAAAATTCTCTTTTCTGTAGTTTAAGAAAGTCTCTGGGTTGAGCAAATTCTTCAGGATCTTTGCTCTCTCAGCCAAGCAAAGCTTACATCATTTGTCCCCCATTACAATACAGCCTTGGTTGTTCTAGGAGTTTCCATTTAATTACATATGGCATACCCTCTTCTTTTAAATGCCATATGTAGCTGACCAAAGATGTAATGTGCCAATCTTGTGATTGTTAAGAGACTATGTGAAGGTACCCTCTGTAGACCCAACATATTTCAATGTCTGTGTCCTTGTGCCAGTGGTGCTGCAGCTGTTGTTGTTGCTGCTGTTGTCCTTGCCATTGCTGTTATTACTGTTGAACACGCTGATGTAGCTGTTGTTTTTGCTGTTGCTGCTGTTAATGCTGGAGGTGCTGCTGGTGTTGTAGTTGTTATTGCCTCCTTTACCACCATTATTGCTGTTACTGTCGGACACATTGTTGGTGCTGTTATTTCTAGCAGGCTAAATGAACATGTACAGTTCCTTCATTGTCCATGTTGTTGTTTTGCCTCCAAGACAAATTTTATCAAGCAAACCCTATAATCAAAAGACATTCCAACCATTATGATCCTGTCGTTTTTGCTTTCCACAAATGGATTTTCAAGAATTAAATCATCCAATATGTCCTTTTTTATTGTATGATGTGTGAGCTATTTGGCTGCTATTTCTAGCATTTTGAGCGATTACATAGAAACCTTTTCATTGACTGCGAACATTATATTGTAGAGTTGTTAGAAACTAGGTACAGTATATTGATTGTTCCACACCAGAAATGAAAAGCATATGTTCTTGATTGTGCTGGATATTTCCTGTGTCTGATTTGATAATGTAAGAATAGTGATGACTGCATGGCTTCTGTATCTCCTGATTTCCTGTAACTTTGTTGATGAAGCTGTTAAGGATGCCAATAAATTGCTTCAAAAAGTGTATCAGGCTTGTGGTATCAGCTAGCAACTGAAGTGTAGTAATGTGTGTCTGCAATAATTCGACCCTTGTCAATCTTTCAGTCGCGGACTACAGTAATCAAATATCAAGTAGCCGAATCTGCTGAGGCAGCTTATGCAGCCCTGCAGTATTGAGAAGAGGTACAAGTGGCACATATTCCAGGCATGGCTGTGTGGTTAAGAAGTCTACTTCCCAGCCACATGAGTTCAGGTTCAGTTCCACTGGGCTGACCAAAACCTTATGAATGAATTTGATTGGTAGAAACTGACGGAAGCCTGTCACACACACATGTGTATTTATATATGTATATATATATATATATATATATATATATATATATGTCCCTATATCCTTCTCCAGCTGAGCATCCCTAATCTTGTGGGCTCATGGATGCTGGTGCCACATAAATGCACCCATGTCAGTGCTGGGTAAAAGCACCCAATACACTCTGCAAAATAGTTGGCTTTAAGAAGGGCATCCAGCTGTAGAACCCATGCCAAAACAGACATGGAGCCTGGACAGCTCTTTAGTTGGCCAGCTCCTGTCAAACCGTCCGACATGGAAAATGGTTGTTACCTGAATATGGCAGTGATGATGATGATGATGATGATATATGTATATATGTATGTGTGTATGTATGAGTGCATGAGAGTGTGAGTATGTGTATGCTTGTGTCTCTTTGTTTGATTGTCCTTCTTTCCCAATAATCTGCAAAAGCATGTCTGGCAATGAGAACGTATTACCTTGTTTGGAAATAGTTATGATTCAGCAACAAGTAGGTCATCTAGTGGTAGAAAATCTGTTCCAATAAACTTATTTTGACTCATGCAAGCATGGAAAAGTGAACGTTAAAATAATGATGATAATGGTGGTGGTGATGGTGGTGGTGGTGGTTGTGGTGGTGGTGGTGATGATGATGAAATCCTTTGAAAAAATAGTCACGAGGATACATATATGAGATGCTACAGTGATATTTCACTCTTAATGTGAATAAATACTGGTAGAATGTTCTCATTAAAATGTTTATGAATATAGGCTTGACATAACAGATATAATGATTATAGGCAGAAACAGAAAAATGTGTGTGTGAACATGCACAATAGTAGAAATCATTTGACCAGCAAATGACAATATAATGTAAAGGCGGAAAGAAAAAGAATACTTAGATTGAGTTAATGAGAATCTTCAGCTACCACATGCAGACTATGATTTTAGATTTATTTATATCTGTGGTTAATGATGCACTTGCTTATATAACTGACTGCCTAAGTATCACTCTAAAGAAGCTGGGTTTTTTGAAATCAGAAATGATGTAGCTATTTAAGAAATTACAATTAGAAGCTATTAATGGGACATTAGTGGAACTACAAAATTATGAAAAATATTCCAAGCATATCAATAAATATATGCATGTGTAAGTCAAAATATATACACCCACATACACAATGATTGCATGCATACAAACCTACATGCATGTTTACGTGCATATATACATAATGCATGTCTACCTACCTACCTACCTACCTACCTACCTACCTACCTACCTACCTACCTACCTACCTACCTATCTACCTACCTACCTACCTGCCTATCCTACCTACCTGCCTACCTACCTACCTACCTACCTACCTATCTACCTACCTACCTACCTGCCTATCCTACCTACCTACCTACCTACCTACCTACCTT
>NC_068982.1:105401410-105401919 GCF_001194135.2 Octopus bimaculoides
ACACACACACACACACTCTCTCTCTCTCTCTCTCTCTCTCTCTCTCTCTCTCTTTCTTTCACTCTCTCACACACACACACACACACACAAACATATATGCATGCACACGAGCTTGCACATACACAGAGATATAACACATGCACGCAAACACCCTCAAAAAAAGACATATAATATGACTCAGTTGATGCTTTGGTTAGCTTGTGTTGGAATTGTCAATCTCTAATTCTGTTTAGACTGTCTTTCCTTTAATCTCTGTGGTTTTCTCAATAATTTAAGCACTGATAGAGATCTAGAGAAATAATGCCTGAAAGACCGAATATGTTATTCATAGACTTAACGCTTCATTACATGAGGAGAGTGAGTCAGCAGAATGTATGCATGTATGTATGTATGTATGTATGTATGTATGTATGTATGTATGTATGTATGTATGTATGCATGTATGTATGAATGTATATCTGTGTGTATGTATATGAGTATGTATGTATGTATGTATGTATGTATGTATG
>NC_068982.1:105404841-105421511 GCF_001194135.2 Octopus bimaculoides
TATATATGTATGTATATATACATATGTGTGTATGTGTGTATGTGTGTAAACTGAAGTTACAATATATGGATTCAAGTAATCAGGTAGAACTCCTAAAAAAGCTCCTTGATGTCTCATTCTATAAAACATGTATAATATATAGTACAAAACAAGACTTACTTTCACTTGAGAATGTAGCCTAAATTCTGCTATATTTTGAAAGATTTTTTTTGCATTTTGCATTAATGCAGACATGTAAGTAATTTATTTATTATTAAATATAAAAATAAAAATTATTTACATGTTTTAAGTTATGAAACAATTTGTTGTGATATTTGAATTTTCTTATTGTTAAATAAAATTTCACCAAACTATTTCTCTGTCATTTATGACTTTATATATATACATATATATGAACAATCAGAAAATAGAGAAAACCTCAGATGAACAAACACATCAATTGGACCACATCTGATGAAACTCCGTGTCTTAATTTAAATGTCCTATGAAGATGAAGAACTTTATTCTTGCATTTATTTATAGACAGCATTTTGGCGACGGATCGAAAATGGCTGTAAGATTTGTTATGTCACCTATTTGTTATGACATGCTTTGTATTATAAAATAAGCTATAAAGGTGGTCCAATTGATGTGTTTGTTAATCTGAGGTTTTCTCCATTATCTGATTATTTGTATTTGTTTCCTGATAAACTCTTGTTTATCCCTGTTGTTACCGGCACTCTACGTGCATAGTGTACTTGCACACCAATGCCCAGGGATAACATGGGTAACAGATACTTAGAGATGTTCTGTATTTTTCGATAAACAAATTTTCTTTATTTAGACGTTCTTGTACAGAAATTGTTTCTTTGCACTGGTAGATGGGGCAAACTGTGAAGTTTGACTGGATATTCTTTTCTACTCTAGGCATAAGGCCTGAAACTTTTGGGGAGGGGGCCAGTCAATTAGATCAACTCCAGTACACAAATGGTACTTAATCTATCAACCCTGAAAGGATGAAAAGCAAAGTCGACCTTGATGGAATTTGAACTCAGATTTTAGACAGATGAAATACCACTAAGCATTTCACCTGGCATGCTAATGTTTCTGCTAGCTTGTCGCCTTAGTTTGGCTGGATATTACCTGCACATCTCTCTGTCTTCACTCAAAGGATGAGGGACAGTTTTGATGCTCATCTCTGTCAAGTAGTTGGTGAGTTATCAGGATGGAATTGTGGTCTGGTGCATTGTCCTGGTACAGGTACTCTGGCTTTTGTGATAAAATCTTTTTCTGAACTGGTGTACTAACAATTCTGCTAGCTTGCTGCCTTGAATAAAAAATGGTTTTAAATTTTGGCACAGGGCCAACCATGTTCAGGGGTAATCAATTATATTGACCCGAGTGTTCAGCTGGTACTTATTTTATTGACACCAAAAAGATGTTGGTACCAATATTAGTATGACAAATGCATTGTAGATATTGCCTTATCAGAGTTCTGAACACTGTTGTACTTTTCAAAGTCTGGTCACGGAAACTTTGCTCACAATAACTTTGTATGATATTATATGATAAACATCTATGTATTTGTTGAAATAGCAGCCAAAGTCACTCAAAATACACCCTGCCATCTTCAAAAGAATAGTGAGTGAAGATTGGACAATGTAGTCATTGATATACAAGAAAAACAGGATGGTCACAGCTTGAATGTCTTTGACTGATGGTAGGCCTACATAATTAGCGTATGTCTGAGACTCAACATCCTCATCGTCATCATCGTCATCATCATCAGCAGCAACAACAGCAACAACAACAACAACGACGACAACAGCAATAGCAGCAGCAAACCTTCATTGACAGCACCTGCACTCATATACAATCACACACACACACACACACACACACACACACACACACACACACACACACACACACACAAAATATGGGTATGCATTCACATCTATATTAACATTATAGAGTAGTGATAGATCTTGAGCAAACTGAGTGAGTGACACGAGTTTGAATTTGGGTTGTGTTATTTGGTTTTACATTATCCTAATATGTGTATGTGTGTGAATGTGTGAATGTGTGTGTGTGTGCATGTGCATACATATGTGTGTTTTTGTATGATGCTTGTGTGTGTGTGTGTGTGTGTGTGCGCATGCACATACACATGTGTGTTTGAGTATGTATGTGTGTGCGCGCGCGCGTGTGTGTGTGTGTATGTGGGTGTGTATGAGGAGTTATCACTCATAATCAATAACCAATAACTTTGAAAGAAATACACTCCACCAAGCTGATTCCCTTTGAAATACAACATGAAAGTGAAAATCGTTTGTGGAGATTTAATGACCCATTAAGGGTTACGACACAGTTTGTATGTAAATCTGAATGCGCATATGTGTGTGTGTGTGTATAGTGTGTATACACACACACTTTCACACATTGCACACACATATATGAAGACGATAATGTGTGTGTGTGTGTGTGTGTGTGTGTGTGTGTGTGTGTGTGTGTATGTATATATGTATGTATGTATGTATATATGTATTTATGTATTTATGTATGCGTGTATGTAAGTGTGTATGTGTGTGTGCATGAGCACAGGCATGCTGTGTGGTTAAGAGATTTATTTCCCATCCACATGGTTTTAGGTTCAATCCCACCGGACATATGTCTCCTACTACAGTTCCAACCTGACCAAGTGGAGGTGCATAGCTTAGTGGTTAAAGTATCGGACTTGTGATTGTAAGATTGTACTTTCGATTCCTGGACTGGGCAGTGTGTTGTGTTCTTGAGCAAAACATTTCATTTCACATTGGTCCAGTCCACTCAGCTGGCATAAATGAGTAATCCTGCAATGGACTGACATCCCATCCAGGTACAAAATATATACGCCATGAAACTAGAAAACTGGCTCTTGTGAGGTGGCATTACTTGGGAAGGTAACTTTACCTTTACCAGGCTAATGAAAGCCTTGTGAATAGATTTATCAAATAGAAATTGAAAGAAGCTCATTGTGTGTGTGTGTGTGTGTGTGTGTGTGTACACATATGTGTGTGTGTGTGCATGTGCGTACATGTGTGTGTATTTGTGAGTGTGCATGCATAAAAGAAGGCATAGTAATGTGTGCCATGCAGCCAAAATCAGACTCAGTATTGAACTCTGCAGTCCACTCCAATATCCAGTTTAGTATGAAGTGAGGCAACAAACTTGGGATAGGTTAGAGTGTAGAAGGTGATACTAATAACCAGTTGTTAGCACTCACTATATGCAGTTTTAGAATAAAGCAAGAGACTAATATAGAACATATTATTAATTATTGAATGGCAAAGGAACAAGGATTATGAAATAAACTTCATTAGCTTACAGCAGTTTCTGCTATAAGAAACATTACACTCAGAGCTGAGTGCTTGTGTAAGATCTTAAAACTTCCTTGGAGCCATCAAAATGAAATGTATGCTTATTTTGAAAAACATTTAAATTACTTAAAATGATTACTTTTGGAGTGATATATTATCATAAATAATCTTTTCTACTATAGGCACAAGGCCTGAAATTTTGGGGGAAGGGAAATGTTGATCACATTGACCTCATAAAGACAGGCAAAATACTGCTAGGCATTTTACCCGGCATGCTAACAATTATGTCAGCTTACTGTTTTAATATAATTATAAATAATACAATTCAGTTTGAAGGTGAGAGGTCATAGAAATATGCAAGTTTAGATAAATATATGTATACTTAAAGACCACAATGAACATACATGTAACTATTCATACACAAACAAAAATACATACACATGTTTTATTAATACATATTTAAATGGATACATACACATGAATACAAAAAAATAAATAAATTAGATAACTGGATGCATATATGATCTTAATGACCCAGACAAAATATAAGGCTATAGAAACAGATCAACTAATGGATATATGTAAAATACAGTCTGAAGTCAAAGTATCTAATTTTCCTGAAAATGTTATTTTCCACTTTTGATGTGATGGCTTTATCTATAATTTCAGTGGAAGCTAGGAAAGACCAGACAACCAATTCTATGAGACAAATTGTTCAGATGTTGTGATAGAAGCCATAAAAGTGTTGACAACTCCCTCTGCATTGCTACATCCACATAGACTGACAATAGCTGAATGTGGTGAGGTTTGGAGCTGTCAACAGTTTTATGATTTCCACCACCACATCTCAACCATTTGTCTCATAGCATAGGTTGTCTGGTCTTTTCCTAACTGTCATTCTAAATTATCTCCATATCTACACAAAGCCATCACATCACAAGTTGAAAATAACATTTTCTTGAGAATTAGACATTGATGACCAAACTGTATCATCCAATATATCAAATTTTTATGATTGTAAAGTATGATTTAAGGAACATTTGGTTGCTTTATTTCATAGGTCAAGTTAGCACATAGTGCCTCCTTGTTTTCATTTTCTTTTTAGGTATTGGACTGGCTCCTGTGCAGGTGGCACGTAAAAGACACCATTTTGAGCATGGCCATTGCCAGTACCGTGTGACTGGCCCTCGTGCCGGTGGCACGTAAAAGCACCCACTACACTCTCGGAGTGGCTGGCGTTAGGAAGGGCATCCAGCTGTAGAAACTTTGCCAGATCAGATTGGAGCCTGGTGCAGCCATCTGGTTCACCAGTTCTCAGTCAAATCGTCCAACCCATGCTAGCATGGAAAGCGGACGGTAAACGATGATGATGATGATGATGATGTATTCCAAACTAAGATGGTGGGCTATTATGAAGGAAAGATTCTAAAATGTTGGCTTTGTGCCTAAGCCAGAGACTATTATACAGGAGAGACTTGGTTACTCTTTCCTGTAGCTTAATGGACTGCATACAATCTCCCTTGTTTGCTTACAATAGATGCTTGTTATTGTTGTTTAACTTCAGGTTAGCCCTAATTGTGCTGACCAGTGTTGCTCCAGCTGTCACAATGCCATCTTTTTGCATAGCAAGAAGAACATTATCCAATGTAACCTTTTAAAGACAGAGTATGATTTGATTGACATTTGGCTGATATTTCTATGTGTAGTGCACCTGAACACTGTATACAATGAGCTCATTATATAACCTATATAAGTAGTGGCTTCCTCATTATTCATCTATGGTAACTAAACCTTCAGATCATAATGTGCTAAACCAGACACTCACACTTTCTTTTGTCTGTTTTCCTTTCTCACTTTTGTTTTTGGTCTTATTATATCTCCTATATCAGTAATCAATTCTTCTTTTATAAAAAGAAATAACATGATCTTATTGTTGAATAATTTATTTTTCAATTAGAAAATGGGGTGGAAAGATTCCGTCAATTCTTAGCCAAACAAGTTTGCAATTAGTTGTTGACTCCTAATTAGAATCACTTCACCTTTATAATTAATGCCATAGAAATAGCCATGGCCGTAATAACTTCCTATTTCTCACCTTCAGAAAGCTGAGACATTGTTATGAAATTTCAAACTTTGTCACTTCAATCATATTTTCAGTGTATACATAAATACATATTTTCAGTGTGTGCATACGTAAATACATGAATACTTACACACATACTTAAATAAATAGTGCATACATGCATACAGAAATACATGCATTCACACATACATACCTTCATACATACATGCATTCATACATACATGCATACATCCATACATACATACATACATACATATATTTATATATGTACTACTGCAACTAGAGCAAAATGCAGAATCAGAGTCACTCTCCCTTTCCCTCTCTCTCTCTCTCTTTTTTTCTTCTCTATCTCTTTCTCTCTCTCTCTTTTACTCTATGTATATATATAACTATTCTCTTGTCTTTTTGGTTAGTCCATGCTATGTTTATATCATTAAAAAGTATTGTCAGTAGAGGTTGAATGGAAGAGTTGGTGAATGGCTGTGTGGCTAAGTAGTGTGCTTCCCAATGATGGTAATAGGGGTTGGGCAGAGCCCCTCTTGAATAAACATTACTGAAGTGGTTTTAGGATAACAACTTGGCTGGATGGGTTTTCTTGAGTACAGTAAGGCATCAGATATCTCAGTCCTTTGGTATCTCCTTCATAAGGCTCAGCGTCTTGAGATCAGCCTTCAATGCTTCATCCCATATATTCTTGGGCCCCTTTCTTATACAAGTTCCATCCACTTTAAGTGATCAGCACATCTTTATGCAACTGTTCTCATCCATTTGCATCACATGAGTGCAGACTTCTCTCTTGCACACTACATCTAGTTTCTCTTTTCTCTCGATACTAGCACTCTGTTGCACATGAACTCCAGCATTGCACATCCAGTGAAGCATATGAGCTTCCTTTCTTTCCTAGTCTTCATATGTCCTCCATGCAGGGCCCATGTCTCACTACCATGTAGCATTGCTGTTTGTACACATGCATCAAACAATCTTCCTTTCACTTGGAGAGAGAGACCTTTGGTTGCCAACAGAGGTAGAAGCTCTCTGAATCGGCTCCATCCTATTCTTATTCTAGCAATTACACTTCTAGTACATCCTCCTTCACTGTTAATTAGGTCACGTAGGTAGCAGAAATTATCTACTACTTTCAGAAAGCCTCCAGAGCATTTGAGAAAATCAATTTCCTGTGTATCTGCAGACTTTATGGCTCCTATACATTTCCTACATGCAAACACTAGGTTCTCTGCTTACCTTCCTATTATTCCACTGCACCTCTAGTGTGTCCATAGTTTGCACTGAGAATACTGAATGGAATTCCTGCATATGCTTTTCCTACATATTGAGCAGGGCCATTTACCTGAAGTGGATAGGGTTCTGTCCATCTGTTTGCTTACTGGGACTTAGGTCTTTGCTAAGTAAACTTTAAAGCTCTTCTGTTCCAGTATGTGTGTGTGTGTGTGTGCATATGTGTGTGTGCATGCATGCATGCATATGTGTGCATGTGTGTGTATGTGTACATGCATGGCGTGTGCCTGTGTGTGTGTGTGTGTGTGTATGTCTGTGTGTGTGTGTGTGTATAACCAATGTTCTACAATGAGTGTCAAGGGCATGAAGCATTCTGGATTGCAAGATAATGTACCAGAGAGAACGAAGAAGTTGTGGGAGAGAAATGCATATGGATAGATAATGGTGTGCTCGCACTTAGGGAATCTGTAAAGAAAGAGGTATGAAAGTGCTGCTATGAAAGTGCTGCTATGAAAGGCTGCTAAATGTGGAGAATGAATGAGAGAAAGAGAGTCTTTCCAATGGGAACCCAGCAGATGAACCAGCTATTATAATTGACAGTAGTATGATAGATAAAGCAATTAAGGAATAGCTGGCAGAGAAAACCCTTTGTCTATCACAAATCAACACTGAGATGCTTAAGATATCTGGCAAAGTAGGATATGGCTGGTCATCTGTATAGTCAATCAGTTTGAGAAAGGTGTTATACCTAACAAATGGTGTAACAGCATTAAAGTCAACTGTTGTAAGAGTAAATAAGATGACATAAATAGAAGTAATTACAGAGGTATCAAATTGTTGGGCTAGGGTGTGAAAGTTACTGAAAGAGATATAACCCAATTAATTTAGAAAAGAATTAAACTAGATGAGATGCACTTTGGTTTTGTGCCAAGGGAAAGTACTATTGATGTCTTCTTTCTATTAACAGCTGCAGGAGAGGTATTTAACCAATGTGAAGCCATTGTACTTGGCTTTCATCGATCTGGAGAAAAAAAAAAGACTTCAACAGAGTCTCTTGCTCTGTAACATGGTGGTCTCTGAGGAAGCTAGGGATAAATGACTGGCTGGTGAGAGCCATAATAACCATGTACAGAGATGCTGTTATTAAAGAGTGGGTTAGCAATGAGTATAACAACAAATTTAGCTCTACGTATATGAATCCTCCAGGCCATAACAAGAATTTAAGACCAGTTGCCCTTGGTAATAACTATATGTTGATGATGCCATTCTTACAACAGAATCTGTTGCAGATTAGAAAAGAAATTCTAATTGTGGAATCAAGGGGCCTTGAAGTTAACTTAGCAAGGACCAAAGTACAAGTAAGCAGGCAAAAAGAAAAATAGGACATTACTCCCTCCAGGAAAACAACCCAGTTCAATATGTAGGAAAAGCATAGGGAGAAATTCTATATGCTGTATTTATTGCAAGTTGTGGACACAAGAATCACAATAACATCTTATGACTGCTATATCTCATATTTAAAACCCTCTTATATCTGCTGTCATTCTCAGTAACCTCTCCCATCTGTCATCAAAGGCCCTCCTCACTTTTGTCATCATCACCTTTATTTTCTTTCCAGCCACTTACACCCACCTTCATATATATAAGAGATAGTAATGTATCTCTTCAATAGCAAGCCACCTGTACTTGTCTCTTTATCATACTTTAGCCTTTCAATACCTGGCATAATGCCATCTCCCTCTTTACTAAACCCCCACTCAGTAGAGGAGGCTTTTTTTTTTGTCTTGTGAGCTATTTGGCAACCTACTAGTCATGAAAGAAAGCACCTAGTATACTCTGTAAAGTAGTTGGCATTAGGAAGGGCATCAGGATGTAGAATCCATACAAAAGCTGACACTGGAGCTCGACACAGTTCTTCAGTACATCTTGGATCCTGTCAAATCATTCTACCCATGCTAGCATGGAAGACAGAATGTTAAATGATGACGATGATGATGACATGTATGTATGTGTGTGTATGTATGTATGTATGTCTCTATGTACACACACACACCATAATAGATATATAGTAGTGCACATTTCAATTAATATACTCTTTTTTACTTGTTTCAGTCATTTGACTGTGGCCATGCTGGAGCACTGCCTTTAGTTGAGCAAATCGACCCCAGGATTTATTCTTTGGAAGCCTAGTACTTATTCTATCGGTCTCTTTTGCCGAACCGCTAAGTTACGGGGACGTAAACACACCAGCATCTGTTGTCAAGCGATGTTGTGGCACCTTAGGAAAATGTCTACTACTATAGCCCTGGGCCTTGTGTGTGGAATTAGTAGATGGAAACTGAATGAAGCCAGTAGTATATCTATCTATCTATCTATCTATCTATCTATCTATCTATCTATCTATCTATCTATCTATCTATCTATCTATCTATCTATCTATCTAGCTAGCTAGCTAGCTATCTACCTACCTATCTATCTACATACATGTATATGTCATTGTGTTTGTATGTTTGTCCGCCACCATTCCTTGACAACCTGAGTTGTTTTGTTCAAGTCCCCATTTAGTGATTCAGCAAAAAGAGACTGATGGAATAAGTACTGGGCTTAAAAAAAATAAACAAAAAATGAAAAACAAGTACTGCAGTTGATTTTTACATCTAAACCCTTCAAGGTAGTGCCCCGACATGGCTACAGTCTAATGACTGAACTAATAAAAGATAAACAATAAAAGATTCCTTCATGCCACATAATCATGAATTGTAGAAGGAGGAGGAAAAGCAAAGCTTTGTTGCAGAATCATTAAGACTTGCACAATTATTTTTAGAACCATAACGAATCAATCCATCAAAATCAAAGTTACTTTGCAAAATTTGAGTGTAATTCATTTAAATTAACATGAATATAAAGTAAAATTATGGGAAATATAGAAGAAGTGTTAATTGTTTCGGTGGATGGTATGTCACAGCAACACTCATTACTCATCATTATGCAACAAAAAGTGTTATATTTACTTAACCAACAAAAAAAATTTAAAAAACACACAAGATACAAAATTGAGCAAGTCAATCAAATATTTATTGCTCCTGATGAATGGTTTGAATGGTGAAATTGAAATGTTCTAGTCTCTATAGCATTCAAATAATAGAGGAACCAGCAAGTACTGACATCCAAGTTGCATTAGGCTTTCCAGTACAGTTGAAGTCATCAGTATCATTTTAATGGCTGCTTTTCCACCCTTGCATAATTACATCCAAGTAAGGTAATATTTCCCTGTGACCAGACATGCTTTCATGGAAGATGATACTTGGTTACAGAGATCACACAAAGTCAAGGAGATAGTAACATACACACACACACACACACACACACTTGGAGAGAGAGAGAAAGAGAGACTTCTTTCAGTTTCAGTGTATCAAATCCACTCTCAAGGCTTTGGTAAGCCTGGATTTATAGTAGAAGACATTCACTCAAGGTGCCACAGAATGGGACTGAACCTGAAACCATGTCAGTGGGAAGCAAACTTCTTACCGCGCAGCCATGCCTGTGCCAATTGAAGTATATCATAAGGTGGCGAGCTGGCAGAATCATTAGCACGCCTGGCAAAATGCTTAGCGGTATTTCATCTGTCTTTACATTCCAAGTTCAAATCCCGCTGAGGTCGACTTTGCCTTTCATCCTTTCGGAGTTGATAAATTAAGTACCAGTTGCATACTGTGGTCGATCTGATTGACTGGCCCCCTCCCCACAAAATTTCGGGCCTTGTGCTTAGAATAGAAAAGAATTGAAGTATATCATAGAAAGGAGTAAATATCCATCAAATCTAGTTTTAAATGTAAATAAACGGGGTAGAATGGAAATGTTTATCATCTAAAGCTTATCTCTCATAAAGGAGATAAAAAGAAGCACCACATGTATAAAGCAATGAAAGATTGTCACTGATTTTTGTTAAGAGTTAATATCACAGGAGACTTGATATTCCATTACTTGTTTATTGTCTTTGATACACCAAGGGTCATGTAAAATGTATTCAAATCTAGATTTGTTTACTGAATGATTTGCAGAATGTTTCTGTCTTCCAAGTGTTACTGTGAGAATAATGATTTTGAGCCAACCAAAAGCACTTCTGTTTTTGAATAATACTCCTAATCAAAGCTTGAGTCATCCAAACATGCATACCTGTTGAAATCATTTTCATTCCATCAAACACAACATCACAACTACAACTTATGAATCAGGAAGTTATATACATTTTCAAGGAATGCTATTTATCAAAAACACTTTATATCACTTGATTACAATGACTGGTGATAAATATCAAAGTGTTCTGGAGATATTACAGCAATATGTAATTTAAAAAATGTGGACACTAAACTCTGTTTGCGAAGATCTGTTGGGGCAAGTGAAATCGTAATTGAACCATACTCGATGACTGGTCACCGCGCCTGTGGAGCACTAACAGCATTGTCGAGCATCTTCATTGCCAGAGCAGCTGTTTGGCTTCCGTGCTAGTGGCCTGTAAATAGCACCATTTGAGCGTAATCGTTACCAGCGTTGCCTCCTAGCACTTGTGCTGGTGGCACGTTAGAAAATCATTCGAGCGAGGTCCTTGCCAGTGCCGCTGGACTGGCTCCCATGCAGGTGGCACATAAAAAACACCTTTTTGAGCGTGTGACTAGCCCTCGTGCTGGTGGCACGTAAAAGCACCCACTACACTCTTGGATTGGTTGGCGTTAGGAAGGGCATCCAGCTGTAGAAACTCTGCCAGATCAGATTGGAGCCTGGTGCAGCCTTCTGGCTTGCCAGTCCTCAGTCAAATCGTCCAACCCATGCTAGCATGGAAAGCGGACGGTAAACGATGATGATGATGTAATTAAGAAAGAATATAAGATAAAGATAATATCCCCATTTATCGATGTTTCGTTAGAACAAACTATACTGTGGTAGATGCCATGAGAGAATCTCAGGTGATGTCCAATGTTTATTTCATCCTGATAATGTGTGTGTGTGTGTGTGTGTGTGTGTGTGAATATATGTATATATTAGTGAATTCTGATATTGTTTTTTTAATAGGGTGATATGACCAGGATGAGTGTCTCCAAGGCACTGGAGCTTGTGACATTGTTACACAATCAGAACTTAAGCATTGTATTGATTACAAAATCGGGTTTTAGGAGAGTTCATTCATTAAGCCTGCCTAAATAGCACATCTCTCTTAAAACATGATGGAATAATCTTGATAAGAAAATCTTAGATCATATATCAACCGACTTGATGCTTAACAACAACAATAACAGCAGCAACAACAACAACAACAACAACAACAACAACATTTCCGGAGGGTAGAAAGCTAAAGACGACCCCAGTGGAATTTTAATTCAGTACATTTAGATTTTAACTCTAAGATAATGAATATGTAATAATACATGTTATTGGAGAAGCAGCAAACAGTAAACAGTAATAACAGTGTAGAATGTTTAGAAATCATGAAGTGAATAAAACAAGTGTGTTCTTATATCTTGTAGCTTTGTTGGTTTTGTTAGGCTATTGTTTTATTCTAGATTTTTCAAAAAAACTTTCTAGTGGCGTTCCTGGCTGACATATATATATATATATATATATATGTGTGTGTGTGTGTGTGTGTGTGTGTGTGTGTGTGTGTGTGAGCATATACACACACAGAGGGAGAGAAAGAGAGGCAAACATGCATAGAGTGAGAGAGAGAGATGGAGCAAGTTCGGGGAGGAGGAAGAGAGAGAGACAGACAGAGAGAGAGGGAGAGAGAGAGAAAGAGAAGAAGAGAGGTAGAGAGAAAGAGAGAGAGAGAGAGTAAGGGAAAAAAACAGAGATTTCTTCAGTGTTTTATTCTTAATTGAACTGATACAGTAGACAATGCAGTGAATCTATATGTGTTGTCCATAGTCATCTGCAACTATAGATCATTAGATGTAGGTACAAACATAATACATTTTCTAAGGTGTCCAAATCAATGTTGCTGATTGAGTCTGTAATAATAGAGAGTTTGGCATTTCTAGTCAGTTGATAATATTTTTAGAACTTCTTACAGTAAATGTGCTTTGCTTTTGTTCCCTATCCTCTTAATGTTGTAATTATCACCCTCCCCACTACACATTTTCTATATTTTATAATGGCTTGGTTAGCCTTATGAAGCTGAAAATTCAGAAGTGCTTTTATAAGAATCTGCTTTAAAGTTGCATTAACTTGAAGCATCTATAAAAGTGATGTATAATTAAGACGAGCTGAATAGTGTGTTTTGTTATAAATTAAGAGCATTACTATAAATAATTTCTGTTTCATATTTTTTGTGCTATTTATGAAAGTCATTGCATAGGCATGGTAGACTTGTTACAAAGTTTGTTTCCCAACCATGTGGTTTTTTTGTGTCCAGCTTTCTATGTGGTACTCTGGGCATGTGTCTTTTACTGTAGCCTTGGTCTTAGGCTGATCAATGTGGCATGAGTGAAACCTGGTAGAGGAAAATTGTATGGAAGCCTATCATGTATGTGTATCTATCTATCTATCTATCTATCTATCTATCTATCTATCTATCTATCTATCTATCTATCTATCTATCTATCAACACGTCTATCAATTTATCTATGCCTACATACATACACTAGGATTGCTCCATCTTCACAGATAATTGCTGTTTCTCTGAGCTTCCTTGTTACCAATGATGCTTCTGACATTCCATATATGATCTCTCAGATGACTATTCAGTTCTGCTGCAGATTTGCATCGTCTTAAGAATAGGTGACAAACAAAAGACATAACTTCCACTGGATTGATTGGGTCATTTTGTGAGATATGTTCTCCGTGAACTGCCATGTGTTTCTTCAGACTTGAAATCAAGAAACAAACCCTTTTGCACTGCACATGCCAAATCACCAAGTCTCAGAGGAAGGACATTACATACAGTTGATCTTTCCTTCATACTTACACACACACACATGCACTCACACACACACACACACATACACAAACACACACAATCTCACACACACACACACACACACACAAAATATATAGATTCAAGGTAATCCAAAATATGTATATACACATTGAATAATTGTAAAGTCAGTGTTTATTGAAATGCATTTCATTTTCAAAATTTGATAAAATCTTCAGGCAGAATTTAATTTTTTAATGAATGCTTGTTTTCAAACTGATAACTATTCTGCTCCAGGCATTGCTGATAGCATGAACTAATGGAATTTCAAACATCAAGATAGATTTCATTCAGTAATTGCGAGCATTCTTGTTCAATGGCTGTCCTCAATTCATTAACTGTTGCTGTAAACTTTATCTTTTTAGCATCTCTATAAAGAAAAATTCTAGTGGTATGAGGTTCAGTGAATGTAGAGGGTATTCTACTAAACCACTTGTCCAATTCACCTGTTTGGCAAAATCTCATGAAAGTAGGCTCTTACATTATTATTTTTGTGTGGAATTTTCCAAGAAATATAACTCCACATCTTCAAGGTCCTCTTGAGTACTTGGCATGACAGATTGTTACAAGTTCAAGAATACTGGACCAATTACAGTACTGTCAAAAGAGAATGGTCCAATTAATCCTTTTGAGATGATAAGTAGCACCATGTTATAATTCCTGGTAAATTAACAAGATATTCCTCTATAATATACAGATTCTCAGGTGTCCAGTAGAATCTATTGTGGTGGATAATTGAGCCATTTTGTTGAAATGTAGCCTGATTACTCCAAACAACCTTTGTTGAAAAGTGTGGATCTTCTATACAACTTGTCAAGTGTTACAAAACTCCACTCATCTTCATTGAGAACCTGAACTATTCTTGGAGTGCAACTTTTCTAATGACAGTTCTTTGAAATGTGATGGGTGTTTGATTTTGAAATTCCTATCTCATGACTTGCTTGCAGCACAAATTTTCTTGAACTATGACGATATGTTTCTAATACTCTTTCTTGCTTTGTGGGACCAGTCAGTATCTACCAGAACGTTTCTTGTGCTCATCCTCAACAGTTCCATCTGCTTCAAACTTATCTATAATTAAAATGATGGTAAATTGCATAAGTAGATCTGTTTGAAACTCCTTCCTAAACTGTCTTTGCACTTCAACTGTGTTTTCAAACTTCCAATTGCATTTTAGTTAAAGCTTAGTCAGACTCTCTTCACTTATGCTAATGGCTTTGAATTTAAAAAGAGATGAAAAGTAAGTGTTATTAGCTGTTTAAATGTATATATATTTTTGAGACACCCTATGTATATGTGTATGTGTGTGTGTGTGTGTGTATGTGTGATTTCATGTGTGAGCACTTGTTTCTATATATCTCTACATTGACACTGTTTGTGCAAAAAATGGTAAAATTGTTTATGCCACCAATAAATAAAATGTTCCATAGCTCTGTAGTTTCATTGTTTTTCAATATGTGAGGATCAGTGAAACAAGAAAACCTTACTTACAAAACAAGTAAGTGTTGCTGACTGGAAGGACATCTGGTTTAAGAAAACTGCTTCGATGATGATAATGATGATAACAATGATGATGATGATGATGATGATGACGATGATGGTGATGGTGAGGGTGATGGTGGTGGTGGTGGTGGTGGAGGTGATGGTGATGATGATGACGATGATGATGGTGAGGAGGAGGAGGACAATCATGATGGCGATGGTGATGATAATTTTTATTTAACCATATTTCAGAAAATATAGGATAAATGTGATATATATATATATATATATATATATATATATATATATATGAGTGTGTGTGTGTGTGTGTAATAAAATATACTAAATTTACATCTTTAATTACTCATACTCAAACAGAAAAATAACTACCAATCCTCTTAAATGCCAACCAGTTACAAAATTAATCAGTCTATTGGATTTTTTTTTTTTTCATTTTATTGGTTTGGTTTAGCAGAAAGGTTGTGCCCATATCTTCTACATGCCTGCCTTCCAAATCAATGAAACTGAAAGAGTTATGATGCAAATTGATCACTATAGATGATTTAACGTAAGCAAATCCATACAAAGCAGATTAGGTTAGCTTTCCTATGCATCATTTTTGTAATCCTTAATTTAAAGGGGTAATATTCCAATCATAAGCATGTTTCACACTTTAGAAGCTGTTGACTCATGCAGTTGATTTATTCTTCTTTTATAATAAAGGACTTCTGTTCCATCACATGTTAATATGAATGAGCAGAGGAGTCTTGGGATCTCATGTAATTTTACTGTTGGTATTTATTATAACAATTTAAGATGATTATAGATTGTTCCAATACAATACTTTCTACACAACCAAAGAAAGAGCATTTTGAAGAAATGACAATAAGTTAGTAATTCAGGCTCTGTGGTAAGAAGTTTGCTTCTCAACCATATAGAGTGGATCCTGGACAAGTGTCTTCTGCTATAGCCCCAGTCTGATCAAAGCCATGTGAGTAGATTTGATAGAGGGAAACTGAAAGAAGCTCATCTTATATTTCCGTCTGCCACTATCCTCCACGAAAAAAGTTTAATTTGTGTTCATGGGAAGAGCCATTTTAACGATGCGTCCTGCCCTAACTCTTCAAAACGCCAGTGTTTTAATGGTGGCAGTTGATGAAGGATATGTTCTCTATGTGGCCTGCTTGTTTTTTGTAGCTTGTTTATCATTTTGTCTATGTTTTTTTGTAATGTCATGTACCCAGATATGTATCTATATGTACATGTAGATGAAGGTATGTACATACATGTACATATATATGCATATACTCATATATTGTTTACTCTTTTACTCTTTTACTTGTTTCAGTCATTTGACTGTGGCCATGCTGGAGCACCACCTTTAGTCGAGCAAATCGACCCCAGGACTTATTCTTTGTAAGCCTAGTACTTATTCTATCGTCTCTTTTGCCGAACCGCTAAGTTACGGGGACGTAAACACACCAGAATCGGTTGTCAAGCGATGTTGGGGGGACAAACACAGACACGCAAACATATACACACACATACATATATACACATATAT
>NC_068982.1:105422126-105444626 GCF_001194135.2 Octopus bimaculoides
GTGAGGCCCAATGTTCAAAGGTTTTGCCTCACCACCTCAGCCCAGGTCCTCCTGGGCCTACCTCTTCCACGGGTTCCCTCAACTGTTAGGGTGTGGCACTTTTTCACGCAGCTATCCTCATTCATTCTCACCACATGTCCAAACCAGTGCAATCGTCTCTCTTGCACACCACAACTGATGCTTCTTATGTTCAGCTTTTCTCTCAAGATACTTACACTCTGACGGGTATGCACATTGACATTACACATCCAGCGGAGCATACTGGCTTCATTCCTTGCGAGCTTATGCATGTCCTCAGCAATCACATATATATGTATATATGCATACATCTATATGTGTGTGTGTCTATGTGTCTGTGTTTGTTCCCCACTACCACTTGACAACCAGTTCTGGTTTGTTTACATCCCCGTAACTTAGCAGTTCAGCAAGGGAGATAGAATAGATATGTGGTTTTAAAAAAAAGTACTAGGATCAATTTGTTTGACTAAATCCTTCAAGGTGGTGCCCCAGCATGGTCATACTCCAACGACTGAAACAATACAAATAATAAAAGATAAAAGATAAAAAATAAATCAAAAAGTTTTTCATTAACAATGCAAAAAATAACAAAATAATATATAACTGTTCCCAAAACAGCATTCCTCTCCTTTTTTGAGTGGTGATAGTTTCTAAAATTGTTAATTGCATTTATAGTAGAGTGACGATTTGATTGGCCTCCACCAGCTTCTGCTTCCAAACTTATGTTAATATCATTGCCGTTGTTATCATCACATTGCATAACATAATTTTTGTCCTTGAATAGCAACTGTTATTTCCTATTTGCTTACCCCTCGAAAGTATGAAAATGGCTAATATTTCCTTCAAACTTTGCTTTTGTTATGATATTTATTCAAACCCTAAAGAATCCCTTTCAACACATGGCTATGATGCTCCTCCACTACTCCTGCTCATGATCAGAGATGTACATATTGTCAGCCACTAAGGAACATGTTCAAGTCTTTGAGGTCAAGCAACTGACAAGCAAATCTATGTTATTGAGCAGAATATTTGCTACAATGGTATTTCTGTTTCAGCAACTCAGTGCTGTATATGTTTGAAATGTAATGGAAAACAGGTCAGTTTCAAAATATTGATGTCCAGGTCACAAACACAGAGTTTGAAGGGAATAGTAATCATTTCCTTTGATTTCTAGACAGAAGCAAATAGGAAATAACACTCACTGACCAAAGACAAATAAAGATATATATATATATTGTTACACTGTTATTGCTGTATAAGTAGTTATATTACAGTAAAGGTTTCCAGTTTTATTTGTGTTATCTTTAGTTTTGGATAAATGGACTGATGAGACTTTATCACATTCCCTTTTGTAAATAGAATTAAGATGTAATGGTAGGAAAGTACTTCAGTCATTGGTGTTTTTATTAAGATTTACTGATTTCTAAAAGGAAATCCAATTCAGTAGGAGTTTTACCAATGTCAGAGAATCAAGGATAAAAAATCATCTGAACTTTTTACTTTAGAACAATATGCAAAGTTAAGCACTACACTTGAAGGTTATTGCATGTTTAACACAGTAGGAAGCAATGATTATTAAAATGACTGAGGGTTTTTTATCCTATTGTTTTATCATTCTTTTTCCTCTCATTTTTATTTATGAGGCATAAGAGTAGTTTTCCAAATTACTCCATTGTGATATTCATTCTGTGTATTTAATGAAAATTAATAAGTTGTCACTCTAGTTTTATGAATCTTCTTAAAAATTCCCCAAATTCAATATTATTAAATTGGCTACCATGGTTACTTTGAATAAAGCTTGGCTCTCTGAATGAAGTGAATTATAAGGAGAAACATTTAAAGTTAGCTTGAAAAGTTGCTTTGCTTAAGGCAAATGAAGAACAGTAATTTGTAAACTCATTAAGTACAGTTGAATATAATAGCTACCCATTTTAATAATTGGCATTGGTCCAAGAATAATAAGAATCAGTCAATGTTAAGGTTTTATTGATAATATAAATTGGCTAAAGGCAACTTTAATGAAATGATGCTTTAATTTGTACATATATCAGGCATGGCTGTGTGGTTAAGAAGTCTGCTTCAGAATCATATGGTTTTGAGTTCAGTCCTACAGTGTGACATCTTAAGCAAGTGTTACCTGTTATAACCTTGGCTTGTCTAATGTATTGTGATGGAATTTGATTGACAGAAACTGTGCAGAAGCTCATGTTGTATGTGTATATGTGTGTATTTGTATATGTGTGTATATGTATGTGTGTGTGTGTGTGTGTGTTTCTGTGTATGTTTTTGCTAATGAAGATCATGGCATATTTCCTGTTCCTTTGCCATTATCTATTTTCATGTTATGTTCTGTACTCAACTAATGCTTTATTTTGAAGCATATGTGTATCGAGTTCTAACACCAGGTTATTAGTAGCGTGATATCTAAGCAAAACTCTAAAATATACATGTGTGTGTGTGTGTGTGTGTGTGTGTGTGTGTGCGTGCGTGTGCGTGTGCGCGCGCATGTGCACACTTGTGTATGTATTTCCATTTTTAATTCAGTGCAAAATTCTGTCTGACCAATGCAAGCATGGAAAAGAGGACATTAAAAATATGTGGTGATGATGATGATTCACATACTTATTGCAGCAGTCCTTCAGTTTTTCTAAGCCCTGTAAAAGAACTCAGAAGGTTGGTCCACCAACCAGGCCTTTCAAGATACCCTAAAAGCCAAGAACTTTTCAGCACCCACTCATACATTTAGATTCACTCTTTCTAAACAGCATCACACTTCATATGAGAACTTTGGGAGCTGTATTCTACAACAGCACAATTTTAGTATTATTGACAGCAGATTTAGGTTGCAATCAGACAGAACAGCTGCTGCTTTTTGTATTGCAACAAGTTTGAATTTTTGTGTTAAAAGTTAATGTCATATTTTATCAACTGATTTGATTATTGCAAACGCTTATATACTCTAAAGCAAGTGAATTTTTTTCTGATATAAATTCAAGCTAGAAACAAATTGGTTGTCCATTTTGCATTAGGACACAGACAGATCTGTTTAAAGAGTAAAAAATTAATCAAGTGTCAGAACAGATAATGATGAAACTATTGCAACATCGTTTTTCAGTTTCTTAATTGCATAAAAGTATTTGACCAATATTTGAAAATGCTAATATGTTTAATTCCAAGTAAGGTTGTTGCTATTTCTGTAAAATCTTTCATCCATTTTCAGTAATATCGGAAAAATTCCATTATAATGAAATAAATCAGGTAGGGAAAAAATTTGCTGTGATGAAAAATTTATCATTATCAAATTACCAAAAACAAATCGTATTCCTGTAGTCCATGAATTTCTACTGTTCTATATATTCTTATGGTTTGTGACAGAATTATTACGATTCTTTGTTAATTGTTTTAATTATTTATATATTAATTACATGTGTGTCTTTGTAGTTAAAAAGCTCACTTTGCAACTACATGGTTTCAAGTTCAGTCTAACCAATGCCTTGTGAGTAAATTTGGTAGATAGATATGTGGAAACTTGGCATAAACATGGCTTGAATAGAAAATACAGATGACTCAATGATCGGTCAATAAAATTTATTAATTAATGCATCAAACACAGTTCATCCCATATTGAGATTAGATGGACAATTCTGATAATATTACAGGTGCTATACAACTCTATTTCAATAGCAGCAAACATTGCTTATGATATGATAACCAAATCTGTAAATAAAAAGGTTGGAAAGGGTAATCAAGTACTACAACTGTTTTAAAAGCGAAAGCGAAATCGTGATGGCACCTGTACCAGTGGAGGACTAAGAGCACTGTCCGAGCGTGATCGCTGCCAGAGTAGCTGTCTGGCTTCCGTGCCAGTGGCACATAAATAGCACTATTTGAGCGTGATCGTTACCAACGTCGCCTTCCTGGCACTTGTGCTGGTGGCACGTAAAAAGACATTTGAGTGAGATTGTTGCCAGTGCTGTTGGACTGGCTCCTGTGCAGGTGGCACATAAAATACACCATTTCGAGCGTGGCCGTTGCCAGTACCGCCTGACTGGCCTTCGTGCCGGTGGCACGTAAAAGCACCCACTACACTCTTGGAGTTGTTGGCGTTAGGAAGGGCATCCAGCTGTAGAAACTCTGCCAAATCAGATTGGAGCCTGGTGTAGCCACCTGGTCCACCAGTCCTCAGTCAAATCGTCCAACCCATGCTAGCATGGAAAGCGGACGTTAAACAATGATGATAATGATGATTAGGTGCATCTTACATAAGACTTCAAATGTCTTGTAGCTGTCTGGTGTACTTTTTAATCAGGTACTTATGGTTGATTTGTTGAAAATAGTCGTGTGATGGAGAATGCATTATAGTAGACTATTTTCGATTAAATAATCACAAGTACTATGAAACATTTGTAATGTTATCATTTGTAATACACCTGATATACTTTTGAAACAATTGCAGTATTTGATTACCTCTTTCATTCCTTTTATTTACATGTGTGTGTGTGTGTGTGTGTGTGTGTGTGTGTGTGTGTGTGTGTGTGTGCGCGCGCATGTGTGCGTGTGTGTGTTGTGTGTGTGTGTGTGTGCGTGCGTGTGTGTGTGTGTGTGTTTTTGTGTCTTTGTGCTTGTGTGTGTCCCCTATCATCACTTGACAAATGGTGTTGGTTTGTTTATGTTCCTATAACTTAACAGTTCAGTAAAAAAGAACAATAGAATAAGTACCAGACTTGAAATAAAAACTGGGCTGATTAGGTCAACTAAACCGTTCAAAGTGGTGCCCCAACATGGCCACAGTCCAATGACTGAAACAAATAAAAGATAAAAGATAAGATTTCAGACTGTAAAAGTGAAAATCCTCTTCAGACACAGACAGCTTTGCATTGAGTGCACTTGTCTGACATAACTGTGTGTTAACAGACTATCTCTTTACTGCTACTGTATATACTTGTGGATAGGTTACTCTTTTACTTGTTTCAGTCATTTTGACTGCAGCCATGCTGGAGCACCGCCTTTAGTCGAGCAAATCGACCCCAGGACTTATTCTTTGTAAGCCTAGTACTTATTCTATCGATCTCTTTTTGCCGAACCGTTAAGTTACGGGGATGTAAACACACCAGTATCGGTTGTCAAGCGAAGTTGGGGGGACAAACACAGATACACAAACACACACACATATATATATATATATATATACATATACATATATACGACGGGCTTCTTTCAGTTTCCGTCTACCAAATCCACTCACAAGGCTTTGGTCAGCCCGAGGCTATAGTAGAAGACACTTGCCCAAGGTGCTACACAGTGGGACTGAACCCGGAACCATGTGGTTAGTAAGCAAGCTACTTACTACACAGCCACTATGAAAAAATTCAATAAAAAGCAGGGGTGCAACTTATCTGCTTGATATCATAGAGATCTGAAGTAAACAACATGGCCACTGATGACTCATAGTAACTGACAAACAAATGAAAAGAATGCTTGACAGTGATGAAGGTGAAGAAGAATTTTGGGGTTTCAGTCCTGATGAAGCTTAATAACTATATCTATATGAATAAGCACTTTTCTTATGTAACATTCTTTTTTCTGTGCTGCTTGTAATTCTAGACGTTTTTCTTGTAAAGATGATGCATATTGATTTTTTTTCACAGAGTCACTTCCACAAACATGTTTTAATATTTGTAAACAAAGTTTTGAAATAAAATTGAATATTTGATAATATTTAACAAATATTAGTTATATTTAATTTAAAAAGGGCCATGTAACTCCTCATATTATAGTGCAACCTATCTGCGAGTCAACTGTAAATACCTTCTTTCACAACCCCAAGCCAAGTGAGATCATAGCCATGGCCAATGCCAGTGTCACACAACTGGCCTGTTTAAATGTACCCTTCAATCGTTGGGCAATATGCTGTGCTTAAGACCTTTAGAGTCAAGTGAAAACATAGTCATAGCTGATGCCAGTGACACCTGACTGGCACCCATACTGGTGACACATACAAAGTAACATTCAAGCATGGCCAATGCCAGTGCCGCCTCACTGGCATGTAAAGAGTACCATTTGAATGTGACCAACACTAGTGCCACCTGACTGGCACTCGTATTGGTGGCATGTAAAAAGCACCATCCAAGAGTGGTCAATGCCAGTGCCGCCTGACAGGCTCCCATGTAAAAAGCACCCACTACACTCTTGGAATGGCTGGTGTTAGGAAGAGCATCCAGCTATAGGAACCTTGCCAGATCAGATTAGAATCTGGTGCAGCCTCCTGGCTTGCCAGTCCTCAGTCAAACCGTCCAACCCATTCTAGCATGGAAAGCAGTCATTAAACGATGATGATGATGAATCAACACATACATTAAACTCAGTAAAAGGTGAGAGTTTATTTTCAAATTCAAAGTGAAGCAACTGAAACTGTGATAATGTAGGGATTTTTAAGATGGCAGAGTCAGATATTACACACACACAAAAAAAAAAGGAAACTTCAGTTGCTGAAGGTAGCAAGTGTTTATTTCAATGTTTAAAATTGATTAAAGCTTGTTTCCACCAACAGATTGTTCCTTTTGCGATGATCTGGAATCAGTGTGGGGTAGGGGTAGCCTCTCCTCAGGTAAGACTTTTATAGTGACAGCACTTTTGGGTCTGTTGTGTAAGCATGTATAGGCTGTATTGAAATATTGCAAGGGTGGAGAGTTTTGGAAAACTCAAGGATTGCCCCTGATGGCACACCCTCTAGCTACACCATTATCGTTGAATGGTTAAATATCAAACTTTTTCACAATGACTTTGCAAATCAAGCACAATTCGCTACCATTATCATTATGTTGCTGTTAATTGCCAATTTGCTGCACCTAACAGACATTTCCCTTTGGCTCTTTGACAGGATAAAAACCTCTGATATTATTGGTTTATGACACAATGCTCAATCATTTTATAAATTATGCATCATTTATTAACAGCAGAACATTCTTTATGGCCAAGTTACTTGTTTGTACCCGAAACAAATTTTAGCCTGAATTGAAATAAATTTCCCTACAGTTGCAAGGTAAGGATTATGGTCATTCATAATAATACTGTCCAAAGCATGAAAGTGTACTCTTCCACCTGGTCTAGAGAAATGGCAGTCTGAGATGTAAAAGCTTTCTCAGCTTTATTGTATACTTTGCCTTTTGATTGGTTTACCTGTTAAGTCCATGACAAAAATGATCTCTTATAGCCTCTTCCAAAAAGGATGGAGAAAATATACAGTATTTTAAGATTTGTCTCAAGCAGATTTTTTTCACATTTGAGTGGTATGTACTACTTCCTTCAGCTTCTGGGTTTGTGTGTGTGTGTGTGTGTGTGTGTGTGTGCACGTGCATGCGCACGTGTGTGCACATGCATGCATGTGTGGGCATTTCAGGCTATCAGAATAACTAGCTGGCTTAATTAGAAATAAATCCCATTTGTCATTCTCATTCATCTTCATAAGTCTTACATATATTTCAAACTGGATAATATGTTTATGAAAAGGTATTATTGAGTTATTTCTTAACACAGTGGTGGGGATGATTTTATTGGTGACATTGTTGATTATATTAACTTCTGATCTGTCAAAATTGCTGTAATTCATACTTTCAGGGGATCAATATTCAACTAAAGATGTATTTCACACTTCAGAAATTGTTGACTAATGAAGTCATTTTATTCACCTTTCATAATAAATGGTAAGCTGTTCCACTACAGGCCAATATGCATGAGCACAAGATACTAATGAGCATACACAATTCTGCTGTTAGTAACTGACATAACAGCATAAGGCAATTACAGAACCCTTATCCTACATTACAATTATTAGAACATGAACAGTTCAACATTAACTTGGGCAACAAGCGTTTGTTCAATCAAACAGGCATTAATGTGAAAAAGTGTACTTCAATTACCCACACATGTGCTCACAGACATATACAAACCTGTATAAATGTATATGTGTGTATGGGAAAAGCAAGACATATTGCTGTTTAACCCTGAACAAATAAATTTATAATCAAAATCATTCCTGTTATGACCATTCCACCTTTTCTCATATATTGTCTACCTTGGACTACATTTTTTGATGTGTCCTTTTTCAGATGGTAGGATATGTTAATTGGGGAAAATTTGGTTACTATTTCTAGTAGGCCAAATAATCACATTGCTGGCTTGTACATCAAGAATATATTCAAAATTTTCTTTTAATGAAGCTGAAGAAGGAGGGAACGGTATCATAGAGCAGTATACCAAACCTTTGTTTCCCTCTCATTGGGTGAGGTGTGCTGCTGAGAATAGTATAGAGGTGGTCATAGCTTTGTAACCTAAACTGTTACATCCTCTTGTTGGCAACTGATAAGAAGAGATAAAAACAAAATGGATTTCTTTATATCACAGGATGTTAAGAAACAAGGTTCATGTTTACTTTAACATATGTTAAACACACCTCTTTCCAGAATCCATTATCAATTGATTATGTTTTATGACCAAGTAAGCTATAGAATGCCAAAAGCAGTTTCATAAAAGTAATTTGGTCAGGTTGGAAACAAGCAAAGCGATTAATTTACTTTGGAACTTGTTCCCTGTTTTAATATTTAACAAAATAGGAATTATTAATGAATCATTTATTTTAAATATATATACATCTGTTTTATCAATGTCAGTTTTGGCAGTAGAGCAGTAAAATTTCACATCATCATCACCATCATCATCATCATCATCACCATCATTATCATCATCATCATCATCATCATCATCATTTAATGTCCACTTTTCTGTGCTAGCATAAACCAAACAGAATTTATTGAGACAGTTTCTCTATAGCTAGATGCCCTTCCAGTCACCAACTCTCAACTGTTTCCAAGCAAAGTAATATTTTTCCATAGCCAGGCATATTTTTCTATGGCAGATGATGGTGATGCATGTTTATGATCATTATGCTATCAGGATATGAGCAGATATACACATTCATGCAAAAACACACACACAACATATCTGTCTGTCTACCTGTCTGCCTACCTGCCTGCTTGCCTGCCTGCCTGCCTGCCTGCCTGCCTGCCTGCCTGCCTGCCTGTCTGTCTGTCTGTCTGTCTGTCTGTCTGTCTGTCTGTCTGTCTGTCTGTATGTATGTATGTATGCAGTGGGCTTCTTTCAGTATTCTGTCTACCAGTACCACTCACAGGGCTTTAGTTGGCTCAGAGCCATAGTAGGAGACTCTTTCATAAGGTGCCATGCAGTGGGACTGAACCTGAGATTGCATGGCTGGAAAGTAAGTTTCTTAACTACACAGCCATTTCCATACCTATATGGATCCATATATTCCTATTGTTGTTGTTTAATCCGTGATCAGCCCTGGTTAAGCAGATTTGTGTTCAAAGGCTTTTCCATCTGTAACTGTCTCATCTCTTTATTCAAACTTAGTGTTTCAGGACAATCTTGTCATCCATTGTGTATTTCATGTTTGTGATTTCAGAGATGTTTCACTATTATTTCTTACAGATTACAAAAGCTCCCTCATTGTCTCATAAAAGGATACACTTTTATAGTTTTATGACCTGTTGGAACAAATATGTCTCTAATGCTTGGAATTCTTCCTAAGTCTGTGATGGTTCTTAGCTTGCCATCATTAGTTGGCAGTAATAACTGCAAGATCTTAAAACAACTTTTGCTCTTGGTTAATTAAAGAGATTTTCGTCTTTTGATAAAAAATGGTATTCTTGTGAACTCTGAATAAATTGACAATGTGGGCTATGAAAGTAGTATACCTGTAATACTATGAAGGTGAATCATGTTAGCAGTAAAAGAATAAGGCAGAGTGGGATAAGAGTAGAGCGCCAGACTACATGGTTTTGCGTAACTGGTTTAATTTTTCCATGTTCTCAGTTCAAATCATATGAGTTAACTACGCTCTTCAGTCATCTGCGGTCAATAAAATGATTTTCTTTTTAACATTTTAGTCTGAGGAGATCGGCAGTGCTTATAGCCTCTCCCATTTCTAGAAATGTACTTGGAATAATTAAATTGACTATACCCCTTACCTACAAATTTGTGGCCTTGAGCCAAATATATAAATCAATAACAGCAATATAGAAGGAATACCTGTTAGTACAGTATAGATGGAGAATATTGGCAATGAATGAAGAATAAAACTGTATTGACTTCAAATGTCAATAGAATTCTGTATGATTGAACTAAAGAATTTCCTACTTCAGTTATTTCATGAATCAATCAGAGAGGGTTTTATAAAGCATCTCTGTATAAGTACTTTTGGGAAAGATTGTAAGATAACTTTATAATAAATGAGGCAAATGTTTCATGTTTTTTGTTTTTGCTATGACTTTTTTTGGAGTATGTACCATTTGAAAGGGGACTCACAAATAGTTTTTGGGAACCATGATATTAATTCTCCAAATATGAAATTATTTGTATGGAAGAAGAGAATTTTGTAATACTATTCTTCTGCATTTTCTGAAATTTTAATTTCAGGTAGAAATAACAGAGGGTAAACCATTTAAAGTAAAGCAAAATAAAGTTACCTTCTTGAGCTGGCCATAAAGGCTGGTTTCCCAGTTTCCATGTCATATATATTCCCCATCTGGATGGGATGCCAGTCCATCGTAGGATTACTCATTTTTGCCAGTTGAGTGGACTGGAGCAACATGAAATGAAGTGTTTTGCTCTAGAGCACAACCTGGTCCATATATCGAAACCACAATATTACGATTGTGAGTCCAATGCCCTAACCACTAAGCCATGCGCCTCCACAAGTGTAAACCATTTATGAAGAATGGGATCTGTTTTTAAAGGAATATTGGTTTCCTTCCATAGTATAGAGAAGATATTAAAAAATATTGTTCCCACCTCTATTTAACATTTTCAGATAGAAGTAATGGTCTCCCTTAAATATCTCATAAAATTTTAGCCAGCAGCAGATCTTGTTATGTCTAATCTAATAAAGTCCTTTGATTGCTATTAGTTCATAACAAGAGAAACTTTCAATACTATCAAAGCAAAGGTTGTATGAAGCATAACTAGATCACAAAACTTCCAATACTGTATTATATAGCTCTATGAAAAAAGAGGAAAATAAAAGAAACTCAAAGCAAATACAAGAGATCAGAAATTGTTCAAAGTCCTAGAAAATACGAGCCGAAGAAGAGTTCCATTAATCTACTGAATATATATGAGGGGAATTTGTTAACTTAATGTTGATTGAATAAATAACTTCATTTATTCAATGTTCAGTTCAAAGAATATTACCGCAGGCAATACTGACAAAAAGTTTTGATTTGTTTCAGTCATGGTTAATGGCTGGGATAAATGAGATGCTGGGTATAAAATAAAAAAGCAGAATGCATCTTTTTCCTTTTAGATTTCATTGTAAAATGAGTTCATGCCATTTAAAGATTTACACAAATATTGGCATATGGCACCAAGAATTATATAAACCTTGTCAGAATTATAACAATTGCTGAAGCTGGTGCTTATCTCTAGTTGTCATAGCATTAGGCAGATGAGAGACAAATTTTCCAATAAAGAGTTCACTGTTCAAATACAGATAGAATTTATGGCAGAGGACCAAACTTGTTAAACGGAACTAGAAGAAACATCTTTCTGTAAAATCAGATTCTCAACCTGAAATTGGAGATAGGAACATCTGTTGTTGTTGGCACTCCGTCGCTTACGACGTCGAGGGTTCCAGTTGATCCGATCAATGGAACAGCCTGCTCGTGAAATTAACATGCAAGTGACTGAGCACTCCACAGACACGTGTACCCTTAATGTAGTTCTCGGGGATATTCAGCCGACCCTTTGAATTACAGGCACAACAGAAACAGGAAGTAAGAGTAAGAGAAAGTTGCGGTGAAAGAGTACAGCAGGGTTCGCCACCATCCCCTGCCGGAGCCTCGTGGAGCTTTAGGTGTTTTCGCTCAATAAACACTCACAACGCCCGGTCTGGGAATCGAAACTGTGATCGTATGACCGCGAGTTCGCTGCCCTAACTACCGGGCCATTGCGCCTCCCCAGGAACATCTATGGCATAGTTAAAGCATTTGAGCTTGTACATTCTTTAGTGATGCATGCTTCTTGCTTTGTAGTTGGCTGTGTTTCTTAACAATAATAACTTTGCGATAAAATTAAATGGGTATCAATTTATCATATTGGAAGACTTAGGCTAGTAAAGTAAAGATGCCCCTGGAATTATCATCTGCATCAGTAATGTGTTGCTTCTTCTGCTGTATATCCTCACCATTGTTAGTATTCATTCTTTCTTTTATTTTCTACTTGTTTCATTCATTGGATTGCAGCCACCTTGAAGGGTTTAGTTGGATAAATCAATCCCAGTAATTATTTTAGATAAAGCTTGGTACTTATTCTATTGGTCACTTTTATTGAACCACAGATTTACAGGGATACAAACAAACCAGCACTGTACATTATTTACATTATTTATATTATTTACATTCGATGGATATTTGTCCTCATCTTGTTTGTTGTTAACACAATGAAGAAACAAGATGAGGAAAAATATCTGTTGAATGTAAATAATGTACATAATTCCTCATCTCTTAAATATAGAACTGTAAAATCAGCACTGGTTGTCAAGAAGTGATGTGGGACAACCCCATGCACAAAGACACAAACACATAGATATGCACATATGCACACACACACACACACACACACACACACACACACACACACACACACACACACACACACACACACACACACACACACACTCACTCACACACACACACACACACACACACACACAGAGGCCTTCTTCCAGTTTCCATCTATCAAATCTACTCACAAAGCTTTAGTGGGCCTGGGGCTATAGTAGAAGACATGCACCCAAGGTGCTACCCAGTAGGACTAAACCCTGAACCATGTGGCTGGGAAGCAAACTTCTTATCACACAGCTTCCCCAGCACCTTGAATTTTTGCATTTCTCAATCCTCAATCTTTTGTGATTTTTTTTCTTGAACAGAGGCTGTACCTTTCTTGTGTTAGAGATTTTATCAAAGAATCTAACTCTTTTTTATTCTTACTAAAAAGCTTCAGATCATCCGTGTAGAATAAATGTTTAATTCTTTTCATTACTATCTCTAAACCGATACTCTGCCTTTGTCTTTCTTTATACTAAGCTGAGAGGGATTAAGCATAACACAAATATTAAAGGGGATAATGAGTCTTTCAGGAAAATTCCTCTCTTGATATTAACTCTCCCTAAAGCTGTATTACTTGAGTGAAGATCTACCTTCCATTTCTTCATGCTTATTGCTAATTAAATTTCTTATGTTGTCTGCAATACTGAATATACACAAACATTCACTTATCCATGTATGTGGAATCATGTCATAGGCTTTCTTATAATTTATCCACATTATTGTTGTTGTTGTTGTTGTCATCGTCATGAAGGTGGCAAGCTGACTGAATTGTTAGCACACCAGGCGAAATGTTTATTGGCGTTTCATCTGTCTGCACATTCTGAGTTCAAATGTTGCTAAGGTTGACTTTGCCTTTGATCCTTAAGTACCAATGGAACACTGGGGTTGATGTAATCAACTAGTCCCCTCCCACCAAATTTCAGGCCTTGTGCCTTTAGTAGAAAGGGTTATTATTATTATTGCTGTTATTATTCAATTGTCTAAGGCAGTGAGCAGGCAGAATTGTTAGCACACTGGACAAAATGCTTAATGATATTTCGTCCTTTTTTATGTTCTGAGTTCAAATTCTGCCAAGGTCAACTTTGCCTTTTATCATTTTGGGGTCAATAAAATAAATACCAGTTGATCACTAGGGTCAATGTAATTGGCTAACCCCATCGCCACAAATTTTAGGCCTTTTACCTATAGTAGAAAGAATTATTATTCAATTGTCTTATTTTTATTATCTGCTTTCACTGCACTACTGTGCACAGCTCTCTGTGCTTGTGAGATGTGCAGTATTTTGTTTTGCTTTTGTTATTTTTATTGTATTAAAAGTACCCGACATAATATGTGTACAATGCCTAGCAGAACTATCTTTTGCATGTCATGCATATTTGTCGGTCCTGGGGTTTTGGTTACGTACTTTTCTGCATGTTTTATTTAAAAATCATTTCCAAAGCATGTACTATTATAGGAAATGTTTCTATTTTCAGGAACCAAATTCAGGTTATCTCTATTTCAAGATCTTTAGATTTTGATAGTTTTCCCATTACTTTTAGAGATACATAGTAACTGTTGGGGATGATATGTGGATTAGGGGCACTTTTTCTCCTGGTTGTCTTCAACAACAGTATCTGGTCAATTAGCCTTGATCTCTCACTCTATGTGTTGTAGCATAGCCCAGATTATGGTTGCTTTGCTATTCTAAGAGACCTTTTCAATATGCTTATATCATTTCGTTTCTATTGGTATTTCATTGTACTGGTACAATTTCAAAGTTACCTGCTCTGTCATGCCAATGGATGTAATCTTTCTTACCTAAGACTGAGCTGCCAGAAATAAAGTGGTTGTTTTTTTTTTTTTTACCCACATCTTCATATATTCTGCAGTGACTACTGTATTCTGTTCCATAATATGATTTTGCTGGCTTGGGATGGGTAGTTGTTGATCCTGTGTTGCAATCAAGAATCTTTCACTCTCTGATAGAATCTACATTTTTCAGCCAGTGTTGTGACTTTTCCTTGTATATTTCCAATCTTCAACATTTTCAAGCATTGGCTTTGTAGAGGCTTTTCTTGCCATTACTTTATTATGGCATTCTGTTGCCTGAATCTTAGCATATTTTAGTTGGGTCACGATTTCTCATCTGTCTCTTCTTTCTGTTTTTTTTTTCTTTTTTGTAGCTATCTGCCAATTCAGCATCCTTTTTTATTTTGGTATTTGTCAGCTTGTAGAAAGAAAACAGGTTTTTTTCATTCATGTTTTATTGTATTAATTTTCTATTGTTGCTGCTGCTGTTGTTGTTGTTGTTGTTGTAAAAAAAAATGATAGGATTGTAAAAGAATATTCCAAGCTTAAACGATGCGAAAACTGGGTAATATAATTATGTAATTAATTCTTCTAATTCTCTTTCACAAACATGTGTTTTTCTGCAGAAAATTCTATATTTCTTGTACCCCAAAATAACAACCAATTAAACACCGCAGGGACAGACAGACAATACAATTTCTAATATATTAGTATTCTTCCATTTTGATATATTGATTTTTAGAGAAAGACTACAATTTCAGAGTAATTCTTATGACAAATTATGAATTGCATTTTGCTGTATTCAGTTCAGATTTCTGAACAAACCACTGAGTTATCATACACATATCAGCTATTGAAAGATATGAAATCCATTAATAATACTTCAAAAGAAGCCTGCTGTCTTTAAAAATTATAGTCGATGAAAAATATATAGTTATAACAAGCATTCTAAATATGAAATATGGTTTAGTTTCCTACGGTTACATTTTTCAAGACGTGCAGTGCTGTCTAATTCAGTTTGAGGTCATAAGGTTTAATTCTAATATTTCCTAAAGCCATTTTTAAATGATCATCAGTTTCATGTGAATGGTTCATTATCTACAAAACATTTATTGATTTTACTTTAAAGGATGCATAAAGACATTTATTAATCAAATGCTAATCCAACTGTAACAAGGAATGATAATTTGATTGTGATTGTCACATTTTCTATCATATCTCACCATTACAAAGAAAATCTAAGCTTCTTGATATCCTGTTATTCTTTTCTTTCCAATCTGGCTTCAGATAATGTACCAAATTCTATATTTGTCAAAATTGCCACTAGAAACATTGTAAATGAGATTTTTATCTACAATTATTGATTTTTGACATAGCCACAAGAAATCAAATTTTAGAAGAGAACATAGTCAATTAGAATCAATCCCAATTTCTTACCGGTACTTTTTATTTTAAACTCCCATGCCCATCCCACCTCAGAAGAATGAAAAGCAAGGCTGACTTTAGTGTGATTTGGATTTAGATGCAAGGGATGCGACAAAATATGTCATGATATTTAATGTGTACACCTGTTCACTTCATGCAACCATGAGAAGCAGATGTAAAATGATGATGATGATGATGATGATGATGATGATGCCACTGCCACTGCCACTCCCAGTAATGATATTTTGTCTGATTTTTGCCAATCCACCAACTATATTGTCTTATATTATTACAAGAGATTATCTATTGTAACTCATGTGTTTTCACATCTTTTCTTTGTTGATAATGAGTCATATTATTGGTACTTATTTTAGATATCCAGGTTATCACTGTAATTTATTTTATGGATCCCAGTGTAGAGTAGAAGAAAGTGCCAATGATGTGGATTTGTTTAAGATGGACCTCAACTTGCCAGGAAGTGGCCTTACACACTTAATTCTATGACCTTCCTCTGCTTCACATATAGAATGAAACATGCAGGGTCCAGTTATGGATCTACAATGCACTGCTGCTGACATGGTTATAGTTTTGAGTGACTCCTTCTGTAGCATGTCTGTCATGCATAGCCCTCTTCATCTGCTGGTTCAAGTGTTGAGATCTGTTGTAATCACCATCTGCTTGTTCTGCTGTTGGGGTCTTTGGAAGCTGGTTGTGCTTAGTCTGGGTCCTTGTCTTCAATCTTGCCACCAAGAGTGACCCTACAGCATTGCTTTCAGAGTCATTGGTCCATTCAAGCCCCTCCGTCATGACAAGGATTGACTATCAGAGGAAGAAGCGACCATCAGAGGCATAGCAGCAATCACTAGAGGAGAATAATCCCATTGATATATGAAGTAAAGCTAGTGTTGACAGAATTTGAACTTAGCATTTGAGCAGTTGAAACTAAATATTAAATTCAGCTGTTGCACCATTGCAGTGTATTGCTGCAACCACCATTAGTCAGTATCTGCTCAGGACATCCCAGCTAGCCTCCCCTCCCTCCAAGCAGTGTCCTCGTCAGTTCTCATCTCTGTGAAATACTGCCGCCTCTGCTGCAGCCATAAGGTCAACCATAATGTCATATGGTCAACCAACACAAGCTGTCACACCAAGCTAGATCCTCAGAGACAAGAAGATGGTACACAAAATCCAATTCAGAAAAAGCAAGCAACATGACCAAAATGTCTAAGGTGACACTCCCAAATCATATAAGTGACAGGATGCATCCAAGCTTCTAAGTATAGTGGTTGGATGGATATGAAATCTGACCAATGGTAGTCCTTAATCCTGCAAAATGTCCTGGTTCTAAAGGAGTTCAGAAGATAATCCCATGTTTATTAATGAGGTCTTTTTTATAGAAAGTTCCAATGGTACTCTTTTTTTTAGTCACAAAAAGAACCTATTCTTCATGCTGTTGTAATCAATTAATGGAATATGTATGTGTATATACCCCCCTCCACGCACATGCACGCATGCACACATGCACACATGCACACACATGCAGTGACTGCCATCTCAGCCGGCAATTGTCCTGTGCCAAGGAAGAGAAATAACCCAGAAACCATTGCTCTACAAGTATCGTTAAAACTAGAAAGGGAGCGATAAACTCCCTTGCTCATAGTGTATGGATACAGACCATGTGTTGGTAGCTAGCTGGAAAAGATGTTTCCCTGGGGCTAAGAAGTAGTAACATCATCCTGCATAGGACTGCCACATTGTGTTGGCAAACAGACTTTAGTGTACGGTACTGTTACAACATATTTCTTACTCAGAGATTTAAAATTAGTTGTTTTTCTCTTTATGAGATCAGTGACTATGTGACACTTTAAAAGTATATACTGTGAGCAAGGTTGAGTGATTGCCATCTCTAGTTGGTGATTGTACTATACCAAAGAAGGGAAATAACCCTGAAACTATTGGTCTACAGATATCACTAAGGCTAGAAAGGGAGCATTAGACTCCCTTGCTTACAATATACAGACAAAGACCATGTGTCAGTAGCCAGCTGGAAAAGATGTTTTCCTAGGCTTAAAAAGTTGTAACATCATCCTGTATAGGACTTCCACATTGTGTTGGCAAATAGACTTAACTATATATATATATATATATATATATATATATATATATATATATGTGTCATCATCATCATTTAGCATCTGCTTTCCATGCTGGTGTCTTTTAGATGGTTTGACAGGAGCTGGCCACCTGGAGAGCTGTCCAGGCACCATTTGTCTGTTTTGGCATAGTTTCTATGGTTTGATGCTCTTTCTAATGCCAACCATTTTACAGAGTGTACAGTGTGCTTTTAACATGGCACCAACACAGCTGCATTTCCATGGCATTGGCACAAGTGGTTTTATGTGACATGGATGCAACCTGTAACATTTTATTTCTGATTGTTTTTTCTCTATTTCTATATTACTTTTATAATAGCTTCCTTTATTGTGAAGCATCAAATTGTTACCATCTCTGCTCAGAATTCCATAACACACTATTTCTCTTTTTCCCACAACTTCTACAAAGTCTCATCTTCAGACTTCTCATTAAGCACTTAACCAACTCATTTCTTCTTAAGGCAACAGCCTTTTGGAATTGCTTGCTTCTCAGCATTTCCTCCATAGGCATCAACCTAAAGGAGTTCAAAGTGAACAAACAGTTATTGATCTTACCAATCTAAAAAAGACAACATCAATCATAGATGCTTCTTTTCTTTCTTTGATTAATTAATTTAAAATTTAAAAAAATACTAACGTGAGCACGCACATCAGGCAAACTCACATTCATACACAGAAGCAGATGGACAGACCAACAAACACACACATGCTCAGTCACGTTAGCAATGATCAAGCACTTTGTTTAGTCACGACTGACAAGATCTTTAGAAAAGAAACTACAAATCTTCCATTTTACATAGATTTACTTTTTTACATTTAACTTCCATTGCATGATTTGTGAGATTTAGATATAATCAGAAAAAAAAGAAAGAAAAAGAAATAAGAAAACGCAGAAGTGAACAAGAAAAGCTAGGAAAACTTTGGTATTCCTTCTGTGTTTTTTTTATTTCATTGATCTGTTGTTTTATGCTGAAAATATAGGGCGACATGTATAGGACGTTTCTGGAGGTGTAGTTGCATGGAGGTGGCATGTAGGAAATCATTACAAGGTCATCAAATGTTTCTAGGATACTTTCTGCTCAATTGCCATCACTCTTTCTTTTGGTCTATTTTTTAAAAAAAACTTTGCTCTTTTCACATTGTCTCTGTCACTCTATCCCCTCTGTGCATGTGTATGCAGGTGTGTGTGCGTGTGTAAACACATACATACATACATACACACAGAGGTGAGAGAGACAGTATATATATATATATATATATATATATATGCAGACATACATGTATATATAACATATATATATACACACACACATATATTTATATATACATATATATAAATATATGAACATACATATACACACATACATGCATACATACACACGTGCACACACACACACACACACACACCACACACACACACAAATATATATATATATTGTTGTTTTTATAAAAACCTTCTTTCTAGGTTGTTTCTATTTTCTTGCTCTCTGTTTCTTTTACATTCATTCATAAAATATATTTTTGGTTTTCTCTGTCTGCCTTCCTGTCTACCTTCTCACTATCTCTTCATCTTTCATTCATTTTATTTTCCCTTCTTCCAAAATCTGTTTTTTACATTTTTTTTCTAAATTCATGTTTCTCTTTTTCTTTCTCATTAGCAACTTTTCTTTCCCATTCTATTTTAAAATCTATCTATCTATCTATCTATCTTTCTATCTATCTATCTATCTATCTATCTATCTATCTATCTATCTATCTATCTATCTATCTATTTATCTATCTATCTATCTATCTATCTATCTATTTATCTATCTATCTATCTATCTATCTATCTATCTATCTATCTATCTATCTATCTATGTGTCTGTCTGTCTGCCTATCTGTTTGTCTGTCTGTCTGTCTATATATATGTAAAATTAATAAATAAAAAAAACGGAGAAAAAAGGACAACAAGAAAAAAACAACAAGGTGAGGACGTAGTACATGCTAAGTATTAATAAGACACTCAGAGAAGGAAAGAAAGGGGGTTTTACATTTCAAGCAAAGCTCTTCTTCAGAAACAGGAGACAGAAGAAAGTCCAAGAGAAAGATGGAAAGTCTAGAGGAAGATGGAGGAAAAAAATCGCCAACAGTCCACATGTGGTTAGCAGAAGTAACAGACTGACTCAATGTCTGAGAGATTCAGGTGTTGATAAGCACAAATGCACAAAACTCTCAGACTGTTACTTCTATTAATGAAAATATACATATACTCATATTTGGAGTTCTATTTTTCCTGTTTGCATCAATAAACCTATATGTATACACACACACACACACACACACACACACACACAAATATATATATAAATCTATGGATGACCTAGTGAATTGCTAATGTATCTATATATTAAGTTTATATATGTATATCACTTTCTCTCTCTCACCACATACATATCTCTCTCTTACCATACACACATCTCTCTCTCTCACCACACACATCTCTCTCTCTCTCTCTCTCTCTCTCTCTCTCTATCTATCTTTCTATCTATCTATCTCTCTCTCTCTCTCTCTCTCTCTCTCTATCTATCTATCTATATATCTATCCATTCATCTATCTATCCATTTATCCATCCGTCTGTCCATCTGTTATTCTGTTAAGTACAGGCATAGCTGCATGGAAAGAAGCTTGCTACCCAACCATATGGTTCTGGGTTCAGTTCCACTGTGTGGCACCTTGGGCAAACATCTACTATAGCCTCAGGCCGACCAAAGCCTTATGAGTGAATCTGGTAGATGAAACTGACAGACGCCCATCATATATATATATATATATATATATATTCATAGTTAATCCAAAAAAACAAAGTAAAAACAACAACGCGAGGACATGGTACATGCAAATATGTATATATTTATGTGTGTATGTTTTTGTGCCTGTGTTTGTCCCTTCCATCACTGCTTGACAAGTGGTGCTGGTGTGATTACATCCCTGTAACTTAGCGGAGACCAATAGAATAAGTACTAGGCTTAAAAAATAAGTCCTGGGGTTGATTCGTTAGACCAAAAAAAACCCCCTCAAGGTGGGTGCTCCAGCATTGCCACAGTCCACTGACTGAAACAAGTAAAAGAATATAAGAATGTATATCATCATCATCATTATCATATAATTTCTGTTTTTCCATGTTGGCATGGCATGGACAGTTTGATCGGAGCTGGCAAGGCCAGGAGCCATATGAGGTTCCATTGTCTGTTTTGGCATAGTTTCTACAGTGGGATGCCCTTTCTAATGCCAACCACATTATAGAGTGTACTGGATGCTTTTGATGAGACACCAGCACCAGAGCTTTTTACAAGGTACCATCACTGACAGGGTCACCAAGTACCTTGCAAGACATATTGAAAAGGCAAAGCCTTTCAGTTAGGGGAGGTGAGTAGCTTTGAGGGAAGAGGAGGATTTGTGCCAGTTGAGAGATTAAAGGTATCTTGCTGTAAAGGTGTCTTGCCGTAAAGTAGATACATGGATATCCCAGTTGGAAAAGAAAGGAGAGCAACCTAGAGAGTAAGATACAGAGAGTGATAGTTAGAGGGATTATGGCAAAGATGTGTTGGGACATGCTCTTGAGGGACATCAAGGATGGTGAGAATAGTTGAAGTGATACAAAGGTTTGGAATGGGTGAGTGAGCAGGATAGAGGTGACTGTAGCATATGATGGAGAGAAACCTAGGAGAGGCTTGGTGGGTGGGGGGGGGCAGAGTAGGGGTTGCAGTATATATGTGAGGGTATTGAGGGTGATGGAGGCACAATGGCCCAGTGGTTAGGGCAGCGGACTTGCGGTCATAGGATCGTGGTTTTGATTCCCAGACCGGGCAGTGTGAGTGTTTATTGAGCGAAAACACCTAAAGCTCCACGAGGTTCCGGCAGGAGGTGGTGGCGAACCCTGCTGTACTCTTTCACCACAACTTTCTCTCACTCTTACTTCCTGTTTCTGTTGTGTCTGTGTCACGCTGAATCTCCCCGAGAACTACGTTAAGGGTACACGTGTCTATGGAGTGCTCAGCCACTTGCACGTTAATTTCATGAGCAGGCTGTTCCGTTGATCGGATCAGCTGGAACCCTCGACGTCATAAGCGACGGAGTACCAACAATATTGAGGGTGATAAGCAAGGTATTAAGGATGGAGAACAGCAAAGAGGGGAGAAGGTGCCAAAAGAAGGTGACTGGCAGAGACAGTTGGGGTGGAGGTTGACAGGGCAGAGAGAATGGGAATGGGGGTGGAGCAGAGCCCCTCACGGACAAGCATTACCAAGGTGGTTTTAGGATATCACTTCTACTATGGTAGGCAAGTCTTCTTGAGTGCAGCAAGGTGCCAGGTATTCCAGTCCTTTGACATCTCCTTTGTAAGGCTTGGCATCTCAAGATCAGCCTTCAATACTTCATCCCATGTCTTCCT
>NC_068982.1:105447126-105448876 GCF_001194135.2 Octopus bimaculoides
TCACCACCACCACCACCATCACCACCACCACCGCCACCACCACCGCCACTACCACCGCCACTACCACCGCCGCTGCCGCCACCACTACCACCACCACTACAGCCCTGTCATTGTCACTTTTACATCTGTATTTTCCATGGTGACATGAGCTGAACATGACTTCTTGAAGTAGTATTTTTGTGCTTATTGACTCTATGCATCAGCTGCATATGAAGTCTACAATCCCTGCTAGCTTGCCTGTGATCTCACAATACCCGTTCCATCCTTGCGTATTGAGCATGAACATTTCTTGATGGTAGCAGAATCCTGTCTTCTTATCGAGTACTTTAGTCCTTATTAAGTTAACATTGATACCCCTCAGTTCTAGGTTTTGCTTCCAAAATAAATTTAAAGTCTGATGAAGACAACAGTTAGCAAACCTTTGAAGTTACTATCAACCATTTTTCTTTTTGTTATCATATCCTTGTCCTTGTCATCATCATCATTATCATCATCATCGTTTTCAGGTTCACCTTTATTGTTGGCATGGGTTGCATGGGTCTGAGTCATCTATTAGGAGTTGTTGTTGCTTTCATGGACTGATGCTTGTATATATTTAGTTTCATTTCTATGGCTGAATGCTCTTTCTATTGCCAACTACTTAACAACTTAACAGAGTGCACAAGGTGTATTTTCATGATACCAACATGTTGAATAAAGGAACTCCAGAATTCCATGCATTCTCTGTTCAATTTGCCAACCACTTTTTGGTATATTGTTGTTGTTGTTGGCACTCCATCACTTACGATGTTGAGCGTTCCAGTTGATTCGATCAACGGAACAACCTGCTCGTGAAATTAACATGCAAGTGGCTGAGTACTCCACAGACACGTGTACCCTTAACGTAGTTCTCGGGGAGATTCAGCATGACACAGTGTGACAAGGCAGACCCTTTGAATTACAGGCACAACAGAAACAGGAAGTAAGAGTGAGAGAAAGTTGTGGTGAAAGAGTACAGCAGGGTTCGCCACCATCCCCTGCCGGAGAATCGTGGAGCTTTAGGTGTTTTCGCTCAATAAACACTCACAACGCCCAGTCTGGGAATCAAAACCACGATCCTATGACCGCGAGTCTGCTGCCCTAACCACTGGGCCATTGCGCCTCCACTTTTTGGTATATAGTGGAGTTGTAATTGGCAATACTTTACTCCACCATTGTTGGGTAAGAAGCGGATCATTATATCAAATGTTAAAAAACTGGAATATTATTATAAAATGCCATTTTATATTGTGTTCATATCCTATAAGAATCAATTTTACTTTCAATATTTCTTAAGCTGTTTACTGTTTATGAAATATATACTGACACATGTATATATCTACACAAACAAAGCAGGGAGATACACAACTCCCGAAAACACTCCAGACACCAACACAAGCACACACAACTACAACACAAGCAACAAAACCCCAAAAGCAAGTACACACACAATGCTCACTGCCATCAACACAAAAAACTCAGAGTTGATGGAATACATCAACACAAAAACAAACATAACAAACGAAGACATAAAAACCAGCAACCACCCATACACAACACCGCCAGAACACATCAAAATACTACACATAACACCAACCCTGCACCACACACTAAAATCTATTTTTCCAAAGGCAGTTGGCAAATGCCAAAAATACCTGGCGAAAAAACTATATAGTGATCTCCTCGAAGAAAACCCGAAGGAGGAGACACAAAAACTCTCAAACGGTAAGTG
>NC_068982.1:105452763-105459917 GCF_001194135.2 Octopus bimaculoides
TTTTTTTTTTTTTTTTTTTTCCTTCCTTCCCCCTCCCAAAAAGAAAAGCTCTACATTGTATTTGTCCCATCTTCGTTGAGCCCTGTGTGGCTAATAAAAGAAATGTATCTGTATTGATTCAATAAATGATAATCTTTGTATGAAAATGTGCAGCTTTGTGCTGAAATAAAGAATCATTATTACAACAAAATGGATTGGCAGAACCAGTAGAGCATTATAAAATATGCTTTGTGGCATTTAGTCTACCCCTTTGATACCAGCTTACTGGAGACCACCCCTAAATTCTATGATATAAACATTCTTTTCTAAAGTGATCTAAATTTAAATCTACCATCCAAAATTTCATGTTAAATTATGTTCTAAATATTGATCATTTTGTTACCCTTTAGCACACTGCATTTTCTCTAGAGCTGCTTCCCCTTCCACTGTCTTGTTACTACAGGGGAGAAAACTCATATGGTGACATGATGCACCTGCAGTGCACTAAAGATTAAATTTGTCATCATTTTCAAAATCAGTTGAAGCAAAGGTAGCATATTTCAACAGAAATATGGTACATTCTGAGTTCATGTCCCACTGAGATTGATTTTGTCTTTTATCCTTCTGGATTTGATAAAATAAAAGCCAATGAGGTATTGGGGTGATATAATTGATTATATCACTACTGACAAAGTGAGAGATCTTGGGTCAATGTAAGAAATTAATATTGCAGCAATGTGTCATGTTGACCAAATTAAAGAATTCAGATTTAGCATCACTGAATTTCCTCAGTTCTTAGGTCAACTCCTGATACTTTTCAGTCCTTTGTTTTATCCGAAGGGTGTGACATACATTGCTGTTCCTTTCTGTCATAATCATATTATAATCATGTGGACACAGGCATGGCTGTGTGGGTAAGAAGCTTACTTTGCAACCAGTCTCACTGCATAGCATTTTGGGTGAGTATCTTCTATAGCCTTGGGCTTACCAATGCCTTATGAGAGAATTTGGCAGACAGAAACTATGTAGAAGCTTGTCATTTATGTGTGTGTGTGTGTGTGTGTGTGTGTGTGTGTGTGTGTGTGTGTGTGTGTGTGTGTGTGTGTGTGTGTGTGTGTGTGTGTGTGTGTGTGTGTGTGTGTGTGTGTGTGTGTGTGTACAGAGTGTGATGAATAAATAGTCGTCTAAATTATGCAAAAATGAAAATAACATTGACATCTCATTTTAACAGATATATTAAGCAAAATTACATAAAAATATCTTGAAATACTAAAAAGTAAATTTATTCCATAAAATCACCTTTGACTTCAACCACGGCCTCCAGACGACTTTGGAATCTCCTGCAACTCTTCTGGATGGTCTTTTTGTTTAAGTTGGTGAATGCTGCCATAACACTTACCTTCAGTTCATCTTTGGTGTTCAACTGCACCCCACACATAATCAAGGGGGTTGCAGTCTGGGGAGTTAGGTGGCCAGATGTTAGGGGTGATGTAGTCACAGAAATTGTCTGACAGCCATGACTGGGTTCTCCTGCTTGTGTGGCATGGTGCAGAGTCCTCTTGCCAGACATAGGGTCTTCCAGCAGCCACCCAATTCACCCATGGTGGTAGCACTATCTCCTCCAGGCACTCGATGTAGGCCACTGTGTTGAGTATGATCAGAGTGAGTTTTCTGAGTTGCTGTACTGTTTTACTGTTTTACTGTTTTACTTGTTTCAGTCTTTTGACTGTGGCCATGCTGGAGCACCGCCTTTAATCATCATTAAACTCATCCAACTCTTTCCAAATCCTCTGTGCTGTCCTCCGGTTGACACCAAAACACTTTGAAATGTTCGCATTGGAGCTTCCGTCATGAATGCCAAGCAGCACAGCATGTTGTTTCCAAATTTCTGGCAGAGTGAATTGTGTCATGGTGCTGTTTTTCTCACAGATGGTGCCCAACTGACCCTACTTGTATTGTGTAGTTGACAAAATCAAAAACAAACAATGCACATGTGCAAAATTAAAAATACGAAATGGGGACAATTCACCCATCGCGCCTTGTATGTGTGTGTGTGTGTGTGTGTGTATTGTTTGGTTTGTGTTTGTCCCCACTCACTCCACCACTTGACAAATGGCATTGTTACTAACATCTCTGTAACTTAGTGGTTTAACAAAAGAGACCAATAGAATAAGTACCAGACTTTAAAATAAGTCCTGGTGTTGATTTGTCTAACTAAAATCTTTCAAGACTAAAGTCCCGTGGCTGAAACAAAGACAAAAGATATCTGGATTCTGGGCTATTTTATATGATTAAATTTTAGAGGGTCTTACAGTTTCTTTAATTGCCAGCTATTGGTTGATGTTAATCCACCATTTCCTATTAAACAACTGGTGTAGTTTTTCTTTAACTCATCATGTCTTCCTTTATAATCTTTTTATCCCATTTTGCTACATTCATTTACATACTAGAAGATGATTGACACCTTCTATACTTGGAACACTTAATAACCAACCGAATTCTGCCCATGTTTGTTTTAACAAGATACATTCTAATCATTTGTTTTTGCACTGTCACAATAAGGGTTTTTGCTTTCTTTAATCTATGCGCTTTCAGTCAAAATTATTGTTTTCCTCCAGCTATGCTTCTTCTTGCCTGACAATTAACAATATAGTATTTTTCTTTCTAGCTTTTAATTCTCTTCATTTTCCTATTTTTTTCACTTTTGTTACTTTTTCTTTAATTTCTGTTCCAATGTATTTGCTATATTAACTTCATTTCCTTTTTTTTTTATTATATACCCTTCTAAACCTATAATTTCTAAATGAAATGTGTTCTGTTATACTGAGTAGCTCTCTTCTATTCTGTTTTTCTTGAAATATGCAATCTACCAACACTACTTTCTGAACGTATCTTCCTACATTGTTGATAACTCCTTTATATTCTGACCTTTTAATGCTTTCATATATCTTCTTCTTATTATTGTTGCTATCAAGGTGGCAAGTAGGCAGAATTGTAAGCACACCAGACAAAATGCTTAGCAGCATTTTGTCTGTTTTCATGTTCTGAGTTCAAATTCTAGTGAAGTTGACTTTGCTTTCACCCTTTAAGGATCGATAAAATAAGTATCAGTTGAGTACTGGGGAAGATGTAATCGACTTGCTCCCACCCCACCGAACTTGCTGGCCTTGTGCCAAAATTTGAAACCATTTTTATTGTTGCTATTATTGTACTGAAGGTTTTGTAGCAGCAGAATTGTTAGCATGTTGGACAAAATGGCATTTCCTCTGACTCTACATTCTAAGTCCAAATTCTGCCTAGGTGAACTTTGTCTATCATCCTTTTGACGCCAATAAAATAAATACCAGTTAAGTACTGGGGTTGATGTAATCAACTGAACCCCACTCCTCCTAATATTGCTGGCCTTGTGTCAAAATTTGAAACCATTATTGTAAAGGTACTGAAGTGGCAGAAATATCAAAGAGCCAGAATACATGTCGTGCAGTACTTTGTTTTGTCCATTTAAGAACTGCTGTTAATTCCTACTGGACTGAACAAAAACATTGTTTATGAAGAAATGTTCACTCTTAATGCAACATGAAAACTTCAATAACTCAACGTGTATGACATCCATCTTTTTTCTACTTCAATTATTACATGCTTTCTCTTATAAAATACACACATACAGGAGGGGTAAATCTAAATCTGTTGGGGTAGTCTCACCCCGATTCAGATTCAAAACTGAATTTTTCAATTCTCCTTCGCCATACGGCCTATTCACAAGAAACCGTGACAACTGGATGTTCTACTTTAGCTGTGGCCTTTTCAATGCCATCACATAGTCACCTGCATTCCGTAAAGCTATTCTTCTATATGATATAGCTATTTTTCTACCTTCATTCAAGTTGCAACTGAATCTTTCAATTCTCCTTCTTCAGTTATTACATGTTTTTAAGAACCATGATTTTCACATGGCCATCTTTATGTAGAAACATCACATGTTGGTCCAAAAGCAAATATTTTTGCTTATGCACCCTGAAATAAAACAAAAAACATTGTTCATAAAGAAATATTCACTCTTAATGCAACACGAATACTTCAATAACTTAATTTGCCATTACTATCATTACACTCAAGAATGACTAAATTACTTACTTAAATGAACTGTTTTATATAATTGCCATTACTGTATAGATATATAAAATAAACCATACAGCTAATTTATTATTGTCATATAATAAACAAACAGAAGTTCGTGCATGAAATCCATCTTTTTTCTACTTCAATTATTACGTTTTTCTCTTATAAAATACACACACGCAGGATGAGTAAATCTAAATCTGTAGTGGTAGTCTCACCCTGGTTCAGATTCGAAACTTTATGCAGGAGCATCATGTGTAGGACCAAAAGCAAATCTTTTTGCTTATGCACCCCAAAATAAAACAAAAAACACTGTTTATAAAGAAATATTCACTCTTAACGCAACATGAATACTTCAATAAGAATGGTAGATTATATGCTTTTAATATATATATATATTATATGGGCTTCTAGAATTCTTTTCTCGGCCATGTTTTCTTTCCTATTCCTTCTTGTCTTTGTTTATATTGGATGCACTTGTTTTTTACTCTGATGAAGCTCCGTATCTTAATCTGAATGTCCTATGAAGATGAAGAATTATTTATAGACAGCACTTGGCAAGGGATGTGGAAACAGCCATAAGATTTGTTACATCACCTATTTGTTGTCATGCTTTGTATATTAGAAAATAAGCTATAAATGTGGTCCAATTGATGTGTTTGTTAATCTGAGGTTTTCTCCATCTTCTGATTATTTGTATTTGTTTCCTGATAAACACTTGTTTATCTTGTTGTTACCTGCACTCTCTGTGCATAGTGTGACTGCACACCAATGCCTGGGGATAACATGGGTAACGGATACTGATAGTACATACAGATATTTTATCCCTTAGTTGGTTATTACAACCGCTAACTCTTTTTACACTTGACATATGTGTGTGTGTGTGTGTATATCATCATCATCATCATCATCGTTTAACGTCTACTTTCCATGCTAGCATGGGTTGGATGATTTGACTGATTTGGCAGAGTTTCTACAGCTGGATGCCCTTCCTAACGCCAACCACTCCAAGAGTGTAGTGGATGCTTTTACGTGCCACCGGCACGAAGGCCAGTCAGGCGGTACTGGCAACGGCCACGCTCAAAATGGTGTATTTTATGTGCCACGAGCACAAGAGCCAGTCCAGGGGCACTGGCAACGATCTTGTTCAAAAGTCCTTACACATGCCACGGGCACAAGTGCCACAAAGGCGACGCTGGGCACAGGTGCCATCCCGATATATATATATATATATATATAGGCAAATTTGTTGTTGAAAATGCACCTAAATTTGGAAAAATTGTAATTGTTTAAAATACATTTATTTACATATATACAAAACTAGTTTCAACAATATTTTTTGTTTATCAATGGTAAAAGTTTAAAATTATGAATTAGAAAAACATCTTTAAAAGTTTCAATGTTGGCAAATTAAAATGTTCATAACAGACAAATTTAGAATTATGAGTTAGGAGGACAGGTACAGGAATTTCAGTATATATAAATTGAGAGAGGGAGAGAGAGAGAGAGAGAGAGAGAAGGGGAGAATAGATAGATAGACAGACAGATAGATAGATAAATAGATAGACAGACAAAGAGATTGATAGATAGATATACATATATATAAATGTGTGTATATATACATTACACACACACACACACATACATACATACATACATACATACATACATACATACATATATAAATATATATATATTGTTATGGACTGAGTAAATCTGTCAACTAACAGTATAAACATTTAACATTGCCACTTTATGTTTCCCAATTAGTGCATTCAACTTTGCTATATATCATCTCAAAAGGCAGGAATAAAAGCACTGAATAAGGAAGGCCTACAAATGTCATGGACATACCCATCTCGAAGTACTTAGAAATAAATAATACTTTAAGTTGGATAATGGATCTTTCCAAGCATATACTGAAAACAGATCCTTGTTCTTAAAGAACTTTCTATTTAGCACAACAGGATTTGTCACTTAGCCCATTGAAATATCAAACGCAGCTTTTCAGTTTATGTCTTCTATTCAAATTATAAGTGTTCTGTATTTAATCTCCACTTCAAATCATGTTTATATATATTTGTGGCATTAAATTAAAGGTTGGTTAATGCAGTTGACATTTTTCAAACTCGTGTTTTTTTTCCATTTGTCTAAACGAGGTAGAAATAATAAAAAAAAATCCTTTTTTTTTTTTAACTTCAAGAAATTTGTTTGTAGTTAAAGGAGTTGGATGTGTTTGTGTGTGTGGGGTGGGTGGGAGTGTGTTGTTTGGTTAGTAAAACTAATTGAAAAATGTGGTAAAAGAAAATCTGAAGAGTAAAGTCAGTGGGAGTGGTGAAAATTGAGACGAAAAAGGAGGAGGAAGAGGAGGAAGAGACAGAGGAGGAGAAGCAGTAGCAGCAGTAGCAGCAGCAGTATTAGAAGAAGAAGAAGAAGAAGTGGGAGGAGGTGATAATGATTATAATTGTCAATGTTGATGATGATGATTATTACAATGTTAATGATGATGATGACGATGATGATGATGATGATAATGAGGAGGAGGAGAATGGAGATGATGGGGAGGATGAGGGTGAGGATGATAATGATGAAAATGTTAACAACAACAACAATCATGAAGAGTAGAGAAAAAAAACAAAACTATTAAGAAAATTGAAGATGATAATATAGAAAGAAGTTTCCAGAAACATAGTCTTTGATACATAAACTTGCAGATCAATTGAAGAATTTTGTGTAAGGCAAGCAATCATTTTTAGAAAAGAAAAGAGCAAAGGAAACTAAATATTTCATATTAATAAAGTTATCTGACTGAATACATTTCCAAATGCTATTTCAGCTGTTTTGGGGAGAGAATATTCAACGATAAGAAAGTAGGTGAACTGACCTTTATAGACAAAATAAATTATCTTAGCTAAAAAAATATTATGAATGTTTTCTATGAATTGACAATAACTGGAATAAAAGTAACTGATTTTCCACCCAATATATTTTGTTGGTAACAAAATGAAGTGAAATCTCTCACACACACACACACACACACACACACACACACACAC
>NC_068982.1:105460052-105461867 GCF_001194135.2 Octopus bimaculoides
ACACACACACACACACACACACACACACACACACATTCATATATATGTGTGTGTATGAATATTATGAATGTTTTCTATGAATTGACAATAACTGGAATAGAAGTAACAAATTTTCCACCCAATATATTTTGTTGGTAACAAAATGAAGTGAAATCACACACACACACACACACATACACACACTCATTCATATATATGTGTGTGTAAATATGTATGATTTTTCTTTGAGCTTTATTTAACTTCTTGAGAGAGTTCAAGGCAGTCGCTAACAAAATGATAAGATTGTTTGAGTTAAGAGAGTTCTCGGTGTTTGTAAATATGTGGTTGAGTTGTTGGTGCATACACTCAAGTGTATGCATCTACTCACATAAGAATCTCGGATGGAGAATTTTTGGAATGTCTTACAAATCTTCACTGTATCACTAATAGACTGGATTTGGAGAATCAGCATCAGTTTTTTTTTTTGCTCTTTCTTCATGAAACCAAATATTTCTAGGTTTTTGTGGGGAATTTGCTGGTACATGACCTAATGTACCTATGTATGTATGTCTCTTCTATTTTTCAATTATCATAAATCTTCCACTGAGGCAGGAGCTGGTTTCCAACGAAGATACAAGGCTCCATCTTTGGGATGTAATTATGTATGTATGTATGCATGTATCATCATCATCATCGTCGTCATTTAACGTCCACTTTCCTTGCTAGCATGGATTGGACGATTTGACTGAGGACTGGTGAAACCAGATGGCTACACCAGGCTCCAATCTGATTTGGCAGAGTTTCTACAGCTGGATGCCCTTCCTAACGCCAACCACTCAGAGAGTGTAGTGGGTGCTTTTATGTGCCACTGGCACAAAGGCCAGTCAGGCGGTACTGGCAACAGCCACGCTCAAAATGGTGTATTTTACGTGCCACCTGCACAAGAGCCAGTCCAGGGGCACTGGGAACGATCTTGCTCGAAAGTCCTTACACATGCCGCGGGCACAAGTGCCAGAAAGGTGACGCTGGGCACAGGTGCCATTACGATGTATGTATATATGTATGTATGTTCTCTTTCTAATTTAGAGGAAATTTTGACTAGCAAGGACTTGGTAGCAAGGTTGTGATAGAAAGTATCTTGTTTTAACCCTCATCCTTTAAATCTTTAAAAGATCTAGTAGATTTTTATAGACCCAGATATCATGATTACGTGTGACATATGAATTAAGGATTTGTATTCTCTCCCCAACAATCCAAGTTCAGCCATACTTTGCTCCAGATGGATTGGTATATAACCTGTTGCACTAATAATCTATACTATATATAAAACAGAGATGTGTGTGTAATCGCTTTTCACATGAAATCGGCTTCACCAAATGCTTCCATACTTGTGATGCATGAATAATTTGACCTCGGATAAATGTTAGGCTCTTCATTTGATTTTTTTAATTAAAAATAAATAATATTGCTTTATATTTAAGATTCACTTCTTTAAAAAGGTTCCTCAATGTCAACTTCTGGTATTGACGTAACAACGGCAAAAAGCTTCACTCTCTATTTTGTGTGTGAGTGTGTGTTTTTGTGTGTATGAGAGAGAGAGAGAGTAAATACTACATACACACTGCTCTCTCACTCTGTCTCACACACATACACACGCACACACACACCCCTTGACTCACTCACACTCTGTCTCTTACAAACACGCACGCGCGTGCATACACACGCGTGTCTTTGTAAATATGTTTGTATACATTTATGTATGTGTGTGTTTGTAAGAGACAGAGTGTGAGTGAGTCAAGGGGTGTGTGTGTGCGTGTGTATGTGTGTGAGACAGAG
>NC_068982.1:105462224-105465327 GCF_001194135.2 Octopus bimaculoides
TTACTCTTGTGAAGATATTCACGTAAATCATTTTATTCATTTAATCCCCATTTTAATTTTCGTAAAAGTTTCCAAGTACCAATGAGGCTTTTTGGCACATCTTCAATTTTTCCCATTCATGAGAGGCGTCCAGCCATCATTCATCTGAGAGTCCATCTACAGAATGTCCTCAAATTTCTATACAGCATATTTTGCCTTTTTTTCTTCAAGTATATAAGCAACAATTTCATTCCCGAGCAACGCCGGGTGCCTCTGCTAGTAATAAATATGAAACTGAAAGTGTCCAGCAGCCGATTTCCAAAACAGAACATATCTTTTCCTTGTGATCCCATACAACAATATCTGACCAGTTGTGCTTTAACTTGGTGGCTGTTTAAATTATACCAATATTCTTTTGACCCATCAGTCTCAATATGTTCAACTTTGTCTGTAGGTATTTTCTTTTTTGTTATCTTGTTCCAGCCATTTCTGGCCACCACATGGTGCTTCATGGGAAGACATTCCCCTGCAGTTGGCGATAATGTGGTTGTTGTCTTAGTCTTGGTCTTGTATGTATGTATGTATGTATGTATGTATGTATTTATGTATGTATGTATGTATGTATGTATGTATGTGTGTGTGTGCGTGCATGTATGTGTGTGTGTATGTATGTATGTATGTATGTATGTATGTATGTATGTATGTATGTATGTATGCATGTATGTATATATGTATGTATGTATGTATATATATGGCCATCATTGCCAACTAGCAACAATCAGAAGGAAACCATAAATCATGTAAACTTCATAAGAAAAATATGTGAACTTCCAGAATAAATGAGAGAAACCAGTAGTTGATTAGTTAAGAGTATACATATTGTTGACTATTCTATTTCTTAAAGTTTGTTGCCAGAGGCAACAGATAGCATAACATAAAAGAATCTTTCTTCAATGATAAGAGAGTTATCGATGGCATTCTGTGACATGTTTATGCCTAGTAGATAAATTTGGTTCAAGTTTGCTGTTGCAATTTGTCTTTGTGACGGCACTTTGACATTACATCTGACATTTTGTTTAAAGTATGAGAATGTTTGGCTAATATGTTGGGTTTTCTCTGAAGTGCATAGTTGCCATTGCCTTGCTCCATTTATGTAGGTCATGTTGTTTTTGAGAAAAGATTTATTGATGTTTAATTGTTCAAACAATTATCCTTTCATGTGCCATGTCTGGATATGATTAAGGTATTTCTCTTTTTGTCATTTCTGAATGCATACTTAGATTCGAGGAAGAGATTTTTTTAAATGAGCAAAGGCTTTATGTCATCCATAGAGCTCTTATTTATATTTTTATTAATACATATCTTCGCAGGCCAACTATGACTGGTGTGCTTGATGTCACTGATGCCCAGCCTGCAAGCAACAGTGATATCAATCACACATCTACAAGAAAACCACGAAGTAGGAGTGAACCACAGTGGCCTGATATAATTGGTTGCAACAAAGTAAGCTCTACCTAAGAATTATGTGGTGATGTTAAAGTGGCTATTGCTACTTTATAATTCAGTCAGGTGTTGTTGTAACAGGTGGCCGCACCAGGCTCCAGTCTGATCTGGCAATGTTTCGACTGGTGGATGCCCTTCCTAACGCCAACCACTCTGAGAGTGTATTGGGTGCCTTTTATGTGCCACTGGCATGGGAGCCAGTCAGGTGGCACTGGCACTGACCACTTTCAGATGATACTTTTTACATGCTACCAGCATGGGAGGCAGTCAGCAGGCACTGGCATCGACCACATTTGGATGCTGCATTTTACGTGCCACCAGCACAGAAGCCAGTCAGGCGGCACTGGCCACAGTTATGATTTCGATTTTACTTGACTCAACAGGTCTTCTCAAGCATATCATATCGCATGACACGTTAAGGGTACTTTTAAACGGGCTGGTCATGCAACACTGGCATCAACCATAGCTGCGATCTCACTTTACTTGCAGGGTCTTCTCAGTCACAGCATATCTCCAAAGGTCTCGGTCTCTTGTCATTGCCTCTGTGAGGTCCAATGTTCAAAGGTCATGCTTCACCACCTCATCCTATGTCTTCCAGGGTTTACCTCTTCCACAGGTTCCTTCCAGTGTATATATATATATATATATATATTAGAAAATCATTCGAGTGAGGTTGTTGCCAGTGCTGCTGGACTGGCTCCCATGCAGGTGGCATGTAAAAAACACCTTTTAGAGTGTGGCCATTGCCAGTACCATGTGACTGGCCCTCATGCCGGTGGCACGTAAAAGCACCCACTACATTCTCGGAGTGGTTGGCGTCAGGAAGGGCATCCAGCCGTAGAAACTCTGCCAGATCAGATTGGAGCCTGGTGTAGCCTTCTGGCTTGCCAGTCCTCAGTCAAATCGTCCAACCCATGCTAGCATGGAAAGCAGACATTAAACGATGATGATGATGATGATGATGATGATGATGATGATGATGATGATGATGATGTTGATGATGATGATGATGATGATGATGATGATGATGGTGATGATGATGATGATGATGATGATTGAAACAAAAGGGAGCTAACTCAGGGTGGCCAGTGTGCATGTATTTGAAAAGCAAAGATGAATAAGGATATATTCAATAACATGCAAGATGAATTCTTGATTCATTGAAATTATCTCCATTTCCATTGAAGATTGATCAATGGCTTGGTAGCAGTTAAGACCAACTTCCAAACCTGAAGGGGAGATAATATTTAAGAATCAAGCTTTATCTAAAATTGTCATGCCATTAAAGAAAAGACTCTAATTGTCTGGAAACAAGAAGATAGCTGTTGACATGTGTTTCTGCCTCAAATGGTGTCATCAACACAGCAATTGCCTCATGTGTTTCTGTAAAGTTTCTGTCAAATGTTTTGCACAGTCTGATTAAACCTGAAACCATGTGCTTGCAAAGCAAACTACTTAACCATACAACACGAAGTTACATAACCGTGAATTTGTGCATGATTTTGTGTGTGTGTGTGTGTGTATGCATGTGCTTGTGTGTATGTGTGTGTGTGTGTGAATGTTTATGTGTGATTGTTTGTGCATGTGTGTGTGTGTGTGTGTGTGTGTGTGTGTGTGTGTG
>NC_068982.1:105468087-105470526 GCF_001194135.2 Octopus bimaculoides
AGCACCAGCAAAAGAAAAAAAAAAAGAAAAAAAAGATGAAGCAGAATGTAAAGGCAAAGATAAAATAACACACGGAGATGAGACGAGACGAGACGAGACGAGATAAGAAGAGGAAGGATAATGAGGATGCAGAGGAAGAGGAAAAAGTGGAGTAAAGAGGAAGAAGATGGTGACGAGGACGATGATGATGATGGTGGTGGTGGTGGTGGTGGTGGTGGTGATGATGATGATGATGATGATGACGACGATAATGATGACACTGATGATGGTGGTGATAACAACGACGACAATGACAAGAAGGACGACAACAACGATGACGCTGACGATGACGATGACGATGATGACGATGAGGAGGAGGAGGAGGAGGAGGAGGAGGAGGGGGGGGAATTAAACAGTATGGCCAATGAAAGTGACATGGGGATTATTAGATATAAGTTTTTGAAAGAAGTAATATGATACTTAAAATACAAATTGAAACGTGGTTTTCATAAAGGCTGACATTAATATACATCCATGCATATGTACATACATACCTACATACATACCTACATACATACATACATACATACATATATATATGCACACACATACCCTCCCCACCATATATATATATATATATATATATATATATATCAAAGGGATAGATAATATATAGACAGGGAGAGAGAGAAAGAGAGAGAGAGAGTCCAAATATTTGAATGTATGCTGAGAGATTGTCTTAGCCTGTTTACCTTCAGACAGTTGATTTCTGTAGTTATCATCAGTGTATTTAGGCGATTTAAATGGTAATTTTGACTGTTATTTCCAGCAAGTAGACATACTTAGTATGTCCTTTGATTAACTTTAATCCTTCAGCTATTTGATGCTTTTCTAGGGCCTGCAATTGCCTATATTATTGATTCTGTTATTATCATTTTTAAATTATTACACTAGATAGTAATAGAGTCAATGATATCTTCGCAAATATTTCCTCCTGAATTATTTGTTCCATATTGAAATTATATATATATATATCATCATCATCATCGTTTAACGTCCGCTTTCCATGCTAACATGGGCTGGACGATTTGACTGAGGACTGGTGAAACCGGATGGCAACACCAGGCTCCAATCTGATTCGGCAGAGTTTCTACAGCTAGATGCCCTTCCTAATGCCAACCACTCAGACAAATAATATATGAGTATATGCATATATACGTACATGTATGTACATACCTACATCTACATGTATATATAGATGCATATCTGGTACAGGACGTTGCAAAAAAAATGTGGACAAAATGATAAACAGAGTACAGAAAACACACAGGCCACATAGAGAACATTTCCTTCATCAGCTGCCACCATTCTAAAACTAAGCTTTTCAAAGAGCTATATACACATACACACACACAATATATATATATACATGCACAAACATATACACACATGCACACATACACACATATACATACATATGTACACACATGCATTTATGCACAACACAGTCTGTATTAAAAGAACCTAAGATAAACTTAATCCTTTAAACCAGCCGTATCTGACCTAAATATTCTATCTGTTCTATGTTCAAGTCAGCAAGGTCCAGCCTTTCACACTTACCCTACAATGTCATTGTAAAAATAAACAATCACATCATTGAAATCTCAAAGATGTGAGATTTTGCATGATTAATTCAAAACAATGTGATTAAATTTACATTTGCTAAAGAGTTTAAGTAAACTACAGTTTTTAAGCCTTTTCACTTTGGACTTCTGTTGAAATACGCAGTTCTTGTTTCAATTAATTTTGAAAATAATAAGAATTTATCAAAATAACTTTGTCATTATTAGACTGGTCTTTGGAATAATAAATTACCATGAAATTCTGATGAAAGGTTTTAATTTAAAAATATCGTTACCTGAGCGTGATCATTACCTGAGCGTGATCATTACCTGAGCATGATCGTTACCTGAGCATGATCGTTACCTGAGCGTGATGGTTACCAACGTCACCCTCCTGGCACGTGAAAAGACATTTGAGCGAGTTCATTGCCAGTACCGCTGGCATAAACCATTTCGAGCGTGGCCATTGCACGTAAAAGCACGTAAAAGCACCCACTACACTCTTGGAGTGGTTGGCGTTAGGAAGGGCATCCAGCAGTAGAAACTCTGCCAAATCAGATTGGAGCCTGGTGTAGCCATCTGGTTCACCAGTCCTCAGTCAAGTCGTCCAACCCATGCTAGCATGGAAAGCAGACGTTAAACGATAATGATAACAGAGGTAGTATTAATACCGAGAGCCAATATTTATCTCCACTTAAAATGTGGATGTTCTGTTAGATTCTGTTAGTTCAACAGAACATTCAAGTTTAAATGAGGATAAATATTACTTCTCAGCACCAGCATAGCTTAAGGGTGGGGTGTAGGGGGTGGCACTTTTAAACGGGGCGGCACTTTTGGG
>NC_068982.1:105470795-105473455 GCF_001194135.2 Octopus bimaculoides
TTGTAAGATACAGAAATAAATTTATTTCTCAAACGCGTGATAATGCTATAAATAGCGTGATCAGGATAAATTATCCATTTATTGCAGAAAAATACGCTACTGGCCAGCCACGAGACTCGAACTCACATCTCTGTGATTACGCGTCAAGTGTTTTACCATTAAACTAAACTGCCCAGCAAAGAATTCTTCTGCAATTTGAGAACTTATAAATTTAGCTTCATAAGATGCTAACGTTAAATTCAACTTTACGATGGAAGTAAACAAACAAAGTTAGAACCACAAGTGGCTTCAGGTGAGTTAATGGCTAAAGGGTTAAACAGATGTGTAATCCATCTTGAACGAACCTATGCATCTAAACAGATGCGTAATCCATCTACAGAAGATATAAAAGAAGTTATCCTGACATATTTCAAATTAGAAAGAGAAAGACAAAATGTATTCACATCTGTTTAAAGTTCTACAAGGAAAAATTCTAGTTTATTTAAATTTATCTTAACTCTTTTCTAATACATGCTGTGTTGCACATAAATATTTATTAATAATTTGATTACACTACTAGTTCTAGTTTATGCTTGATTTGCTGGAAGTTTTCTTAATTGGCAAAGTAATGGAACGAATAATTGTGCTCTTATGAGTGGTTAATGAACTGTGAAACATTTCAAGACAGTTTTCTTTATTGTTCTGTGTATGAAGAGAATAAGATATATTTCGCATTTGGTTAAAGTTGTAGAGTTTAACAGTTAAAAGCAATAGGTTAACAACTTAAAATTGATCTCTGTCTGTGTCATAAGATAATTTGTCAGTGATAGTTATACTCATCTAATGAGTCAACAGCCATGTTTAGAGCAACTGACCAAATCTGTGGCTTGAGTAAGGTTCAAGTTAGATTGAAGATGGAAGAGCAGAGACATAGACAGAGCTATAAAAGCAAAGAGTCATGGAAAGACAGAAAGGAAAGGGTAGCAGAGACTATATGAGTTAGCAAGAAGAAAAGGTAAATAACAGGTGGTGGTAGTGGTGATGATGATGATAGCTCCAAAGAATAATATTCTTTTCTACTCTAGGTGCAAGGTCCGAAATTTTTGAGGAGAGGGCCATTGATTAGATCATTAGATCGACCCCAGTATGCAACTGGTACTTAATTTATCGACCCCGAAAGAATGAAAGCAAAGTCGACCTCGGCAGAATTTGAACTCAGTATGTAAAGACAGACAAAATACCTCTAAGTATTTTGCCTGGCATGCTAACGTTTCTGCCAGCTTGCTGCCTTTTTCAAAGAATAATATCAATATTATATGTAGACTTATAGTTTCAGATTTGTATTGGTAAGGTCAAATAAACTGCATGATGTGTCTTTTCCCCACAAACCATTGATGATGTATGCAAAGAGGAAATGTTTTTAACAAAACAGCAAACGCTGGTTGTGGATGCCACTTGATGGAAGCTTACCTCTTCTTTACAAAACTTGCTATGACAAGAGGAACAAACTACTGACAAAGAAAAAAAGAATGTACAACAAATACAACAACAATGACAAAAAAAAAAATAACAATCAACTTAAAAAATATAGTAAAAAAATAATAAATAAATCTTTATGTGAGTTTAAACTACGTATTTCTATTTCTATTGCTTTTTCTAGAATTAATTTGACAATCATAGAGAGGAAAAAAATTCTTTAACTTAAATTCCATTCTATCTCTATTTGAATGATGTAACATCAAATTTCTTTAATGTGTAGCTCTGTTTAGAGAACTTCTTTTGTCTTTTTCTGTTCGAAACATCACATCTTGTTTCCTCTGGCTTTTGTAATAGTTTCCTTAAAAAAAACGATGTTTACGTGGTTTTGGCAAATTGAGTTGCTTTGCAATATTAAATTACAACACAAGAGTTTGAGATATGGTTGGTGCTATTGATATCGACTCTGATAATATTACTGCTGCTGCTGCTGCAGTTGCTGCTATTGTTGTTGATGTCATTGCTTATATCACCATCATCATCATCATCATCATCATCATCATCATCATCATCATCATCATCATCATCGTTATCATCATCATCATTGTCATCATCATCATGATCGTCATCATCATCACCACCATCATCACCATCATCATCATCGTCATCATCATCATCATCATCATCATCATCATCATCATCGTTATCATCATCATCGTCATCGTCATCATCATCATCATCATCGTCGTCGTCGTCGTCATCATTATCATCATCATCATCATCGTCATCATCATCATCATCATCATCATCATCATCATCAGCGTCATCATCGACATCGTCGTCTTCGTCATCATCGTCATCATCATCATCATCATCATCACGAGCATCACCACCATTATTGTCATCATTGTCATTGTTGTCAATGTCATCCTCCCCATTATTGTCGTCAGCTTTGTCAGTGTCATCATCATCATCATCATCATCATCATCATCGTCATCGTCATCGTCATCATCATCACCACCATCACCATCATGATTATCATCATTATCATTGTAATGCTGCTATTGATTTGTAAAGGTGGAATTAAGATGAAATAAAAAAATAAAAAAATAAAAAGTTGAAATGCTTTGCAGCTATTATTTTCAGAGTAAACATCTATTTCATCTTAGTTTTGCAATCAATACTCGGATTGCACTGCATCCAT
>NC_068982.1:105473715-105477081 GCF_001194135.2 Octopus bimaculoides
TGGAGGAGGAGGAGGAGGAGGAGGATGAGGAGGAGGAGGAAGAGGAGGAGAAGACGAAGGAGGAGGAGAAGACGAAGGGGGAGGAGGAGAAGACGAAGGGGGAGGAGGAGAAGACGAAGGAGGAGAAGACGAAGGAGGAGGAGGAGGAGGAGAAGACGAAGGAGGAAGAGGGGAAGACGAAGGAGGAAGAGGAGGGGAAGACGAAGGAGGAGGAGGAGAAGACGAAGGAGGAAGAGGAGGAGAAGATGAAGGAGGAGAAGACGATGGAGGAGGAGGTATCATTATTTGGATTGGAATTCAGTGCATGCTTTGATAACATAAACTGGAAGGTTGCTGTAAGAGGGAGAGAGAGAGAGAGGAGGAGGGAAAGAGAGAGAGAGAGAGGGGGAGAAAGGGAGAGAGAAAGTTGATTTGGACAGGATTACAATTCAGGAAATAGAAAAGCGAAACTAAATATGGCAGGACATTTTATTTCAGGAATTTACTCATTTAATCCCCACCACCATCGCCACAATCGCTACCACCACCATTGCCACCACTACCTTCTTGCCACCACCATCACTACACTGTCACTACCACTGCCATCGTCACACACACCTCCATCTGCTCTTGCCCTTCTTTTTGTTGTTGTTGTTGTTGTTGCTGATATTATTATTATTATTATTATTCCTCCTCCTCTTTCTTCTCTTCTTCCTTCTCTTCCTCCTCTTTCTTCTCCTCTTCCTTCTCCTCCACTCCTTTTCGTCCTACTCCTCTATCTTCTCTTCCTTCTCTTCCTTCTCTTCCTCTTCCTTTCCTCCTCTTCCTTTTCCCTATTTCTTCTCCCCATTCTCCAGCTCCTCTTCCTTCTCCTATTCCTCTTCCTCCCCTCCTCTCCCCTGCCCCTATTCCTCTTCCTTCTACTGCTCTTTTTCCTCCACCCCTCCACCTCCTCTTCCCCTTCTTCTTCCTCCTCCTCCTCCTATTCCCCTTCCTTCTACTCTTCCTTCTCCTCCTCTTCCTATTTCTCCACTCCTCCACCGTCTCTTCCCCTTCTTCCTCTTCTTCTTCTTCCTCTTCTTCTCCTTCCTCTTCTTCTTCTTCCTCTTCTTCTTCTTCTTCCTCTTCTTCTTCTTCCTCTTCTTCTTCTTCCTCTTCTTCTTCTTCCTCTTCTTCTTCTTCTTCCTCTTCTTCCTCTTCCCCTTCTTCTTCTTCCCCTTCTTCTTCTTCTTCTTCTTCTTCTTCTTCCTCTTCTTCTACTTCTTCCTCTTCTTCTACTTCTTCCTCTTCTTCTTCTTCTTCCTCTTCTTCTTCTTCCTCTTCTTCTTTCTCCTCCTCCTCCTCCTCCTCCTCCTCCTATTCCCCTTCCTTCTACTCTTCCTTTTCCTCCTCTTCCTATTCCCATTTCTCCACCCCTCCACCGTCTCTTCCCCTTCTTCTTTCTCCTCTTCCCTCTACTGCTCTTCCTTTTACTCCTCTCTTCCTCCTTCCCTTCTTCCTCTTCCTCTTCCTCCTCCACTTCTTTATCTGTCTCCATCTCTTCCTCTTTTTTCTCTGTCTCCTCCTCCTCCTCCTCTGATACCTATTCCTCCTCTACCACCTCATACTCCTCTACAGCCACCTTCTCTACCACTTCTTCCTCCTCCTCCTCTACCATCTTCTCCCCTATCACCACTTCCTCCTCTGCCATTTCCTCCTCCTCCTCTACCACCCTATCCTCCGCTTCCACCTGCTCCTCTTCTACCACCTCCTTCTCTACTGCCACCTCATCCTCTGCCACTTCCTCTTCATCCTAATTTTCCTCCTCCTCTACCACCTCCTCATCCTTTACCACCTCTCTCCTCCCCTACCTCCTCTCTTCCCCTACCACCTCCTCTTCCCTCCTCCTCTATCACCTCCTCTACCACCTCTTCTTTCTTCCTCCTCCACCACCTCTTCTTCCTCCTCTACCACCTCCTCTTCCTCATCCCTCCTTCCCCTCCTCTTCCTCCTTTCTCCTTCCCCTCCTCTTCCTCCTTTCTCCTTCCCCTCCTCTTCCTCCTTTCTCCTTCCCCTCCTCTTCCTCCTTTCTCCTTCCCCTCCTCTTCCTCCTTTCTCCTTCCCCTCCTCTTCCTCCTTTCTCCTTCCCCTCCTCTTCCTCCTTTCTCCTTCCCCTCCTCTTCCTCCTTTCTCCTCCCCCCCCCACCTCCATCTCCACCTTTAACATATCAATATTTTTGAAAAAGCATAAATATAATTTCTAATTCATGCACAAGGCCAGTAATTTTAAGAGAAGGGGTTTACTTGATTTCATCAACCTTAGTACTTGACTGGCATTTTATCTCATTGGCCCCAGCAACTTTATTTTATTGGCCTTAGTAGAATTTGAATTCAAAATATAAAATACTTTAGCTAAATAGCCCAAAACATTTTGTTTGCTATGCTAACGATTTTGTCAACCCATGTTCTCAGCATAAACATAATGGCATCTATAAATCTAGGAAGGTCTTGTGCTCATGTAAAGAAAATCAATAACATAGAGTGATTTATATTTATTATAAACTACTCCTTTTTTTACTGATTTTTAAAATATTTTATTTATAGAAAATAGAGGAAATCTTGAATGCAGAATAGCTCTGGAAAACCAACTTAGCAAATTTTTTTCCCCATCTTTTAAGGGTATTTATCTGATCTTCTAAGCTGTTTTCACAGCTATTCTGCATTTGAGATTTCTTCTACCTTCTGTAAAATATCAACTCTCTCAGCACTTCAAAGTTTCTTTATAAAAATGTTTCCACATTTTATTCATTTTTTTCTTCTAAAAACAATGTTATTGATTTTTTAAGGTTAAAGATTATTTTTTGTTCTAAATAAGCAATGATATTAAATCTAAAACATTAACCTTTTTGTTGTGATATTTCAGTTGAAATATACTGCCTTTGTTTCAATTTATTTTGAAAATAATGAAAAATCTACTTAAATAACTTAGTCCTTATTGAGCTGCTGTTTTAGAACATAAATTAGCACAAAATTTTAGTAGAAGGTTTTAGTTTAGATTATTTTAAATTAGGAAGAACTAGCTTCAGCAGTACATCATCATCATCATCATCATTTAACGTCTGCTTTCCATGCTGGCTTGGGTTGGATGGTTTGACTGAGGACTGGCGAGCCAGATGGCTGCACCAGGCTCCAATCTGATCTGGCAGAGTTTCTACAGCTGGATGCCCTTCCGAGAGTGTAGTGGGTGCTTTTACGTGCCACCGGCATGAGGGCCAGTCAGGCGGTACTGGCTATGGCCATGCTCAAATGGTGTTTTTTACATGCCACCTGCACAGGAGCCAGTTCAGCGGCACTGGCAACAACCCCACTCAATGTTGTTTTTCACATGCCACCGGCACAAGTGCCAGT
>NC_068982.1:105477146-105490267 GCF_001194135.2 Octopus bimaculoides
GGAGGAGGAGGAGGCGATTGTGTTGTATTCTGACTTGTAAAAGTGTTCAGAAATTTACTGAAAGGTAATGAACTGTACCAATGGATTATAAAGTTTAGTGAAATATGCAATTGACTGTTAAGTACAATCATGATGGTCATCAGCAGAACACCCTGAAATAGCTTACAAAGTGATGAACAATTTACTCAACATCAGTCTTGATTGAGCCAACCCATGATGAAAGACATTCCAGCCATGGTCTACTGGCTTTCTTAACATTTTCAGTAATTTTGTGCTTTCAATCAGTGCTACTCAAAGTGGTGGTCCACAGACTGGTGCTGGTCCGTGAGCCATCAGCTGCCAGTATGCAGTGAGTTTCCAGAAAGGAAAGAAACATTATAAAATGCTTATAAAATGTTTATGTAATATTGTATTATTTGTTTACAAAATGAATATAAAATTTAAAAAATTGTCAACTTTTATTATATTCATTAAATATATTTTTTCCAGTATAAATTAACATTACTAAGAAATATTACTGGTTCCTGGCACACTGGAAAAAAAAACTGCCGGTATGCCACATCAGATAGTTTGAGAAGCACCGCCTTAGATTATATTATCCAGTCTATCCTGGGTGATTTTATAGAGGTTAGGTCACTATTTCTAGCTGGTCAGAAGACCCTGTAGTGACTCTCTCATTGACTCAAAACTTCTTTAACTGATAAACTAGTACCTCACTTAATTGGCCTGATTAAACTCCACAAGTGTTCTAATTAACCCTTCCATGATATGTTTCTGATGAAATATATTGCCTACGAGTTTCATTTAATGTTTTTAAATACTCAACAATGTGGAGGGCTTCATTAGATAATTAACTTTCCCATTATTAAGCTAGTCTTTGAAATACAACTTAATAACAGGCTTTCACAGGAAATTATAATGGGAGGTTTTAATCCTTTTGTTGTCATTTTTCTGTTGAAATACACTGCTTTTATTTAAAGTAAATTTTAAAACAATGAATTTATTAAAATAACCTTGTTATCATTAATCAAGTGTTTAAACATAAATTAATGTAAATAATGGAAGGTTTTAATTTAGATCACTTAAAGACAAGAAATATGTCTCATAGACTTAAGGGTGATGCTAGATGTATTAGTATCCAAGGGTTAATTTTAAATATGCACATTTTAAAGCAGATTCTTTTAATCTTTTTTTTTTTATCACAGAAGCATGTTGATCTTTGACAAATGATATAGCAAAGGGTTAATAGGATAATATTTTCATTGGAAGTTTTTCAGTGACAAATTGTCATTAGGTGTACACCAATTATGGTATGCGACAAGTGAGTTTTGTTTGATTGAAAACAAAAGTCAGAGGTTCAAAAATAAATACCATTATAATTCTGACTAAAAATGACACCAACAGGCATACTGACATTTGCTTTCATGATTCAGCAGGGAGCCAGCTTATCATCATCATCATTCAGTGTTTTAAATCCTGGTTTTGCCCCTATTAACGGTGGGCTGGCTGGATCTGCCTCAATGCTATAGCAGTCAAGGTAGGCAGGTGCAGCTCACCCCAACCTTTGGGGGCTGGCTAGTGCCCATTCTCCTTTGCTATCATGAGGCTTCTTTGGAGCTGGATTTTCTATGGGGAGCATGCCCTTGCTTACTCCCAACCTCTGTTTCTAGACATGAATGGTCCCGAGACCAAGGCCTCAACCACGATTTTTAAGAAATGTGGTGGAAAACTATCTCAGGAAGGCAGGGACGCTACTCTCTGAGCCCCCCTTTGGAGCCCCCCTACCTATAATTCATTCAAACTATAATTCAGTCCTGCTGAGAGGACTGTTTGGGCACCATCAAAGCTAGAGGTTGTGGCTTAATTTGATTCATCATGGAAAACTTACCTTGTCATAACACCAGTAGGGTTGACAGATTGATAGTTCTCTTTTGAGATTTGGTGAGTGGCTGTTCTTAGTTGGTGAAGTGATCTGTTTGAGAATAACATTATATTAAGAAAACCTTTGAGCAAGCATTTTACTGTCAAAGTTAATTAAGGAAGATTTTCTCTACTACAGGAGACCTGTTCCTGTCTTTCTCTCATAATTTAACTTTTCATCACCTAGCATAAGACCACTTCAATACTACATCCCTGCTCGAAGGGTCCTGTCTTGCTTGATGATCTACTTGTGCTGGGCATGTATAAAGCACCCAGTGCACCCTGTTGGAGTTAGGAAGAGCATCCAGCTGCCAAAACAGACATTGGACCCTAGTGCAATCCCCTGATTCATTGGCTCCTGTTCAAGCACACAACTCATGATGCATGGAAAACGGACGTAAAGTGGTAAAGATGATGTTGATGATGGTGATGATGGTGATGATGGTGATGACGACGACAACGACGACAATGATGATGATGAATGATGATGATGATGACGATGATGACGACAACGATGACAATGATGATGATGATAACGATGATAACGTTGATGATGATGATGGTGATGACGACAACGACAATGACGATGGTAATGATGACAACGACAACGATGAGGATGACCGTGGTGGTGGTGGTGGTGGTGGTGGTGGTGATGACGATGATGGAGATGATGACGATGATGGTGACGACGATGACAATGACGATGACAATGACGATGATAGTGAATCTCACAACTCATCCTTTTCATTTCATTATGCATCGGATGCCTATGTAAGAAATCATTAAGATAAGAATGAGATAAATTCTCCATATATTAGACAGTGTCTAGTGTATAGATGTTGTGAAAGTAGTTGGTTATGTGTACATTAAGTGCTTGCTCGATCACAGCTGGTACAGCAACAACAACAACAACAACATCCTGATTGTTTGTACTGTATTCTTGCAGCATCAGGTGTTACCAACAATAAATGTAAAGCAGATCGAAATGTTTGAAATACTAATCTTGTTTCCCTTTTGTATAAATGATGCCAAGAGGAGGAGCAGCATTTCACAGCTTTAGGTGTCGGAGGCATGTGCGTTGAGATGAATTTATTTAGTGAAGGAAAAAAAAAAATGCTTTATAAGCGAAGTTGTCATCTGGATATTTGTGCTGAGTACAACTAGAATGACTTTGACTTACAATACTGTCGCTGTGAACAACCCCCCCACCCTGCTGATGGCATCATCAACACCACCACCACCACCACCACCACCACCACCACCATCTCCCCCACATCTCCTCCACCACCACCATCTCATCCCACATCTCCTCCACCATCTCCCCACCACCACCACCACTACCACCACCACTACCACCAAAACCACCACCACCACCACCACCACTGTCACCGCTGCCACTGCTGCTGCTGCTGCTGCTACCTCACCTCCACCATCTCCACTGCCACTGCTGCCAATAACAATTTCATCATTGGCATCGTTGTTGTTGCTGTCACTATCATCATCATCATCATCATCATCATCATCATCATCATCATCATCATCATCATCATCATCATCATCAACAGCATCATCATCATTGTCAACATATTGACTCGATCATGTTGACACTCCTAATAGTTTGTTTTATATATATATACCCAAGCTGCAGTTATTATCAAACGTTGTCATTAATATCACAGGGGTTTGATATATGCGAATCAATAACGATTCTAATTAGAAGTTCTCTGATATTTCATGTGCTGATATTCAATCATCTGATTTACCAGTCGCCAGTTATTTCATAGCTTGTTATTAACTAGTCTAAGTCATCAATTAGTCACAGACATTGCTGATAGGAAAGAGGCCTGGAGCTAAGAAAGAAAGAATATTTGATGCCAATCCAAATATCACCAAACATGTGATATTCTTCCCCAGAGATAATTCCTTTTTCCTTGGTTTCTTGTTTGTTATCATGACCCTTTCAGTTATTAATAAATAGATGCTTGTGAAAGATACAGTCTTTCAACATGATATGACACCAGGGAGTTCAATGTTTTATGGTATTAGGTTGGAAACAACGATATGATTTTTGAAAAGGTTGTTAGATTGTTTTGAGTGAAAAGCAGCTATTTATATATTTATATATAAAAGATCTTCCTATTCCCTCTGCTTGTTTCCTCAATGTATACTGTCACTTGTAAAAGGTTAATGTAAGCAAAAGGTAACCCCCCCCCCCCCCCCCGCCGCAAAACCACACCCTGTTTAACATTATTTTTAAGAACATGCAGATACAGTTAAGTTGATAGGTAAAATTGTCTGAAATTACAGAGTATACACATCATGTCTCTTCATTTTTATACATCTTTCATTTTATGTATTTTATGATAACCATTTAAAGAGTATCAACTTTCTAATTAAAGAAGCATAAAAGGCTTTTAGTCCATTACTAAATTTAATTATTATTTTAAAAACATTTATGTTTTAGCTATTGAAATTTTCCTTGTTATTTATTTATATATTTATTTGTTTTTATATTCAACATATTTTTTCACTCAAATGTGGTGTAAGAGGCTAGTACTACATGGCAGTAGGCACTACAATATGAATCTTGTTAACTCAGTGTCCTGAGTTCAAATTTCTACTGAGGCCAAATTTTCTTTCATTACAAAATTGATGGGTGGAAGCTACTGACAGATATTGAAGCAGGGCTTAAACCAGGATTTTTGAAAACATGCTGGGGGAGAATAAATAGTACAGTGTAGGGAGAATAAATAGTACAGTGTAGGGAGAATAAATAGTACAGTGTAGGGAGAATAAATAATGTGTATAGCTGTGCGGGTAAGATACACCTTGGGCAAGTGTCTCCTACTATAGCCCCTGACTGACCAAAGCCTTATGAGTGGATTCAGTGCATGTAAACTTACAGCGGCTACATAAAGAAGCTGTCCACTTGATGTGGATGAAGCTTGAGGAAGTGGGGGGTGCTCAGGAAAACAAGGATTGAAGCAGTGAAGGCTGATCTCAGGGTTTCAAGCAGTATAGAAATGAGAAAGTACTTTGATGACAGGCAATGCATTGCTCAAGAAGACCCACTCATCATAATGAAACTGAGATTCAGGAAATATAATGTGTATACACAATACTAGTCCCCTCCACTAATTTGTCTCTGAAAAGCTCTCCCACTGCTCCAATTCTCTCTAACACTCAACTTTCCATCAATCTCCAAACTACTGTCCTTTCTGTAATTAAATGAAAGCAGAACTACATATTTCATCATCCTCTTCAACACTACTAGTTATCTCTCCCTTACTCCAGAACCATTTTCTTTTGACACCCATCCCTCATTCCTCTTCATTCATATTTTCTATTGATTGCTCTTTCTGTGCTACCAGTTACCTCTCCCTCTTCTCTGCACCACTTCTTATTAATTCACCACTATGTACCTTTGACTATCTCAACCCCTTTCACAATATGCTTCTCACTCACCTCACACACTTTTTCAAACTTCACCATTACATCATCTCCTAATCTCTTATCCTTCCCCTTTTTTATTGCATTATTATTATTCTGATATTCTTCACACCTTCTGTACTGTTAGTCACTGCCTCCTCTCCCTTACCTTCCCTTCAACTCGTATTAACTTTCAATTACCCCTTCATTCTTGTTCACCCCTTCACTCTTGTTCGCTGTACTTACCCATACTCCTATTTCTAATAATCTTTCACTCTCCCCATGTTTGCAGCCTCTACCACTCATCCTTTCTGATCTTCTGTCCTAACACCCTCTTCTATTCACCTTCTTATACCTTGAGAGCATACTTACGCTTCTCATGACCACCATTTTTATCTTTTTCCAGTTCAATTTCGTTGCATGTCACCCATCCTTATGAAATGTGAGATAACCATGTAAATACATAGCTACCACAATAGCGAGTCACCTCTTCATATCCATTCCATCATACTTTAATCTTGCAACATCTAGCATAAAGCTACCTCCCTCTCTATGATACTCCTATTCAGTTGAGAAAAATCATTTGTCTTGCATGTTACTTGGCAACCTCACTAGTGTAGGTGCCATGTAAAAAGCACCCAGTACAGTCTGTAAAGTGGTTGGCATTTAGAAGGGCATCCAGTCATAGAAAACATGCCAAGCAGACACTGGAGCATGATGCAGTCTTCCAACTCATCAGATTCCATCAATCTGTTCAACCCTTGTAAGCATGTGACATGGACATTAAATAATAATAATGAGGATCATACATGTGTGTGTGTATGTCTATCAGTGTGAAATTTCAAAATCAGTCCATGAAGTAAAAATACTTTGTAGTATTTGACAATATGCTTTGATACCCAAGTTGACTCTACTTCCACCTCCATACCAAGGTCAATAAAACAAACACTAAACAAAGTACGATGGTTGATATAAGCCAGCAGTTCTCAAACTGACAAATACCAGCAACACCACTCCCACTACCCTGACAAAAAAATATGATATTGGCGAAATTTCTTGGCACCTCTCCTGGCACTTTTCCTAATGAGAAAACAAAGTAGAGTTTACATCTATAATTCTTCTTTGCTTCCTATGGTGTTGGACAGGCTTAAAATGTCGGAATTCATTTTATTGTTTTTAAACATGACAGTTCGTCTGCCCCTCTCTCCTTTCAATTCTCTCAGCCCCATTGCCTATGATAAACTTCGATATGAGCAACAAAATGTCCTTGAAACCAGTATGGTTGTAGGTCAATTACTAATACTTGTGAAAGAATATGTGGTTATTTGTATTTAAGTGTATTTTCTACTGTTGTAGCCACCAAATGAACTGTGATGTTATGTATTGATAAATATAACTGTATTTTTTATTGTATTTTCCTTATTTGTGAATTGTGTTATAATATTACAGCGAAGATACATGTGTGCTGAAAAATTATAATCTGTAGTTCACCCAGCATATGATGAGGGAACTGTCAGTTTTATATAAAAAAAAAAACATTAAAAAAAACCTAAATAAAAAGAATTGATTTTTGTATTATTTTGCATCAAAATTGTTGATGCAAAAATATTATCTGGTGTCAGTAGCTTTTAAGAAATACCTGAGCAGATTCTCAAGCAGTTTAGTTAATCAGACAAACATGACACAAGTAGAGACACTTAATGCTGTGGTGGTTGAATAAGTTGGAATAGGGAAATGACATTAACGATAGTATATGAATCGTCATTGTTGTCCTTGTCATCGTCTTCATTGTTGTCATCATTGTCATCGTTGTCGTTGTCATCATCATCATCATCATCATTTAACATCTCTCTTCCATGCTGGCATGAGTTGTATAGTTCTACAGGATCTTATATACTAGAGGACAGTATCAAGCTCCAGTATCTATTTTGATATGGTTTCTGCAGCCAGATAATCCCCCTAATGCTAATCACTTGACGGAGTGTACTGGGTGCGATTTTTTTGTGGTGCCTATACCAATGAGGTTGCCAAGTAACTCATAAAACAGAAAAGCAGTACACTGAGCGAGAGTGTAGTTGAGTGGGAGGCTGCTTTATATCACCTTTTGAGACATTAAAGTTCTACAGAGAAACAGGACACCTGCGTCTGACTGTAGAAGAGATACATAGTGACTCTGCATATAAAATATATACTCTGATACACACAAACATAGACATATTTTCTGCTGTGTAAAAGTGTTTTACACACATGCACTCACACTATCATACACATTATAAGCATAGACACACACTTATAAAGTCACAGAAAACGTGTACACTCATACACATGTAAATAGATACACACATCCATACTTACATCATCATCATCATCATTTAATGTCCATTTTCCATGCTGTCATGGGTTGGATGGTTTGACAGGAGCTGTTTAGCTCAAGGGCTATACAGGCTCCCTGTCTGTTTTAGTATGATTTCTACGACTTGATGCCAGAGTATACTGGGTGCTTTTACTCAGTTCTGGTATGGGTGCTTTTTATGTGGCACCAGCACTTACGAGCCCATGAAATTAGGGATGCTCAGTTTAAGAGGATTGCAAGGGATGAGCCTGTATGAAGGGCAATCATGCTTTTACTTAGCTTGATATGTCTTTTCAAGCACAACAAACTGCCAGGAATTTCAGTCCCCTGTCGTCCCCTCTGTAATTTCCAATGTTTGTAGATCCTTTTTCACTACTCCATCCTATGTTTTCACACTATGTATGATTTTCAAATATAGGAAGTTTTTTTTTTAGGATCTACAAGGTTTGTGTTTGTGATGTATTTGGGAAAGTGTGAAGTCTGTTGATTAGAGCCTTTGAATAATTCAGATATGAGTCTTATTGATTTTCAAATGAGAAAAATAAGGGGAAAGGTGGCTACACTAGGATCTGAGTTTTGAACCAAGTGGGATTAAACTTATTGGGATAAAGTATTTAATTAATTATTCCAATGTCCTCAATCATCTTCCTGCCTCCAAATACATAGATCTATTAAGTAAAATGTATTTGCTGGCAAACACATGCATACACATTTATACACACACACACACACACACACGCATACACACACAGAGAAGCACATGCACATAAGTACGCAGAACAGCAAATAGACAAAAATAAACTCCACATATGTACAATCTGTCTACTTTCAAAAGGCCTCTCTCTCTCTCTCTCTCTCTCTCTCTCTCTCTCTCTCTCTCTCTCTCTCTCTCTCTCTCTCTCTCTCTCCCTCCCTCCCTCCTCCTGTTTCTCTTTCTGTTTGTCTTTATCTCTCTTTGTCATGGTTATAGGATTAAAAAATTTGCTTTGAAATCAAAGATTTCTGCATTCTGTCCACTGTGCTGCATCATGGACAAGTTTCTTTTACAGTGTAAAACATTGACTGCAAAGTCTTCCATTACAAACAGTGGAGGATCATTAGCAGTACATCTGATCTCATTGATGTTTCAAGCACTTAAGTACTGTACATTTCCCTCTGGCTGGCTGAAATTGCATTGGGCTGCTCTACTCTGTACCTTCTCTGGTGTTACTTCTCACGTTTTCTGCTATCCAACAGAAACTGACCAATACTCTCCCGTAAATTTCCCCCTTCCCTTCTACCTTGCCCCCAACTACATCCCAACCTTTAACCTGTATTTACTTAATAATCTAGATAACTACATAACAAAACAATTTATGCTATTTTTATTAGCAGTTTATCATATGATTATATATATTATTCTAAAAGATTTGTTTGAAGCAAATCTCATTAAAACAACAAAGATGATTACACATGCTAACTTTTATAATACAAACCAAGTAAAACATCCTTGTATTTATTAAAACAAGTATATTATTAATGAGTATAAAACAAACAACAAGTATTTGCACAATCAAAAATCAAATCACAGTCAAATGGAAATTGTAGTTGTGGCCAATGCCAGTGCCGCCTGATCGGCTCCTGTGCTGGTGGCACACAATAAGCACCATTCATGCGTGGGTCATTGTCAGTGCCACCTGATTGGCTCCTGGTGCCGGTGGCAAGCATAAAGCACCATCCAAACGTGGTCGATGTCAGCCCCTCCCCCATTCCGCCCCAACTGGCTCCTGTGCTGGTAGCACATAAAAAGCACCCACTACACTCTCGGAGTGGTTGGCGTTAGGAAGGGCATCCAGCAGTAGAAACCTTGCCAGATCAGATTGGAGCCTGGTGCAGCTTCCTGGCTTGCCAGTCCCCAGTCAAACCCATGCCAGCATGGAAAACGGACGTTAAACGATGGTAATGATGATGATAATACTCAAAATAACATAATTATATATAACAATTAGGATCAAATTTCTTCTCTGACAAAAATTTGGCCATCAAAATCTTAATCACCCTTCTAGCAGTGAACCCTGAAAAGTCCCTTTACACAACCTCTACCATCCACATCTCTGAAGCCCCATCCATTTCCTTTGCACACTTCCCTCAATTCTGCAAACTTTCTCACTTTCTTCTTTCTCACTCCTGTCATTCTTGTTTCTTGGGGCACAGTCAACTCCATGCTGATCATACAATGTGCCATCCTTGACACAGGCATCGGGCTCATGTTCACCAATTCTGCTTGCACCATCTGCTTTCTTTCCTCATCCACTAACATATCCTAGCCTTTTCTCTACCAAAAGAGAATACGCTTTTCTGCCTCTGTTCTTTTGCCCCATCTTCACAAATTTTATGTTATCTTTCTGCTCATCCTTCCTCATTTGCATCACTTTGCAAGTAACCTTAGCTAGCAGCCAAGGTATTTGACAGTGCATCCAAACGTAGGCTAAGAGGAGAATGAGCAGCAAGATAGCACATACTCCAGCAATCCCCTTGATTTCTTTCAGAACTTGTATAACTTACTTTGATCTCTTACACTTCACTGGTGATGACAACATTTGTCACTAAAGTGAATTTCTGATCCACTTTGTTCTCCTGTACCCACACACACTGAAATTCCAGCTGTGCTATCTTTATGACCTTGCTCTCCTTTTCTCCCTGACAGATTCTACTCCCAAGTCCCGTCTGCCCTTCCAACCTTGTGTACTGACCCACAGTTTCATGAGCAGAAAACCCACACCTCTTCTGTTAGTCCTTACCACACCCAAAAATCTCCATCTACTTTGCATGTACAATATCTTCCTATGCAACTCCCTTCAAACTTTCACTTGCATCCAGTAAAATCTGGAGGCCTTGTTTCAGTAATAGTTGCATCTCCAGTTGCATATCAGTAATGGTTTCATCCTTCATCATCATAACCAAGTGCACTTTGTCCATTTTGAATTGACTTCAGGTCAACTGAAGCTTGCAAATGAAACTAGCTAAATGGAAACTGCAAGAAGTCTGTTTGGTGGATTGTACTGGTTTTTGATAGTAGACTTTATCCACTTAGTTTAACACCACCAACTGACCCTAGGGTGTTTATAGGTAGGCCCATTGTGTTACAAACATTTAAACTTGTCCCCTATCTGAGTGTAATTCACTATTCTGAAATACTACTTCCAACTGCAGTAACTGATGACTTATGTGTTTCTTAACCCCATCCATGCCCCAGTCTTGGAGGTTTTGTAAATGCCATGGATGACAGCCTTCCTCTTCTGCCCTTTCTCCCTTCCTTTCTTTGTCCTTCACTTGTTAGCTTTCATTTCTTATCTTTGTCATTATGTCTCTTACTTGTTATCTCTCTCTCTCTCTCTCTCTCTGATAAACACACACACACAAATACATACAAACTCATATACATACAAAAACATACTGACACATATACACCCACATTCAAACCCAAGAGCAAAACAGACATACAACATGAAGAATTAATACATGTGTGTGTGCACAGTACACATACAAAACAGATACACATGCATGCCTGCCTGCAAACACGTATACGTATGCATACACACATTCACCCAAACACTGTTGGGTCTCCCAACTATGTCCATTAGATGGATTTTATTTATGCTATAATGTTGTATATAAATGCTGAGTACTTCTATGTTCCCACCGGGCTGGATTCGCTATTGGCAGCACTGATGATTTCAAGCACTTCTCTCGAACTCACCTGTTCATTCTCAAATGGAACCTCTAAAATCTCTACCTCCCAAGCTACATATATACACCACCTCAAGTCCCAGAATATTCTCTGTACCATATCCTGGTTTGTAAAACATTAACCACAATGTTTGTCAGTTAAGCTGCAGAGAATCACTCACCATTCTTTGCTGTTATAATATCTTGTTACTCAATAGGCTCTCTGATGTAATCTTCTTGTGTAAGCACAAATTTTACTCCACATTTTCCCATTATGTAAAGTATTTATGATTTCTCCTAAGCTCTTTACTTATTACTTAGCTAGGCTAGCAGCATTTTCTTCCTCACTTCTCTTTGAACCATTTGCTCAGTATTTCAACATACTTTCCTTCTCAGCTCCGTATCTCAACATACTTTCCTTCTCACCCCTTTCCTTCATTGCTTATCTCTTCCAGTCTTTCTGTTTGGTTAGTTGCCATTCCTAGCTGATTTGTTGTCTGCTTAGTTAGATTCCCTTGACCACCAGTAACATTTCCTTTCACCAAATTGACTTCACCTTTACCCTCTCTCCTCTTCTCTCTGTTTCTTTTTTACTTCTTCCATTCATTTCACCCCTTTTCTGCCTCTCTTCCTCCTTCTAAGTTGTAGATATCTATCTCCTTCTTCGTACTTTTTTGTTCTTGGTCTACCTCCTCTCTCCCTCTCTTCAAACATTTAAATCTCTGGCACTACCATATGAACCGTATTTGCCAATCTTTTCTGGATGAGAGAAGATGAATTTATTGTAATATTTCCATGACTTTTACTGGTTGCATACCCAATACTTTTTGTATATTCCATCTGCAAATTATGACTATTACAATTATTATGTAACTCATAGATTCCTGAAACATCTATTGAGTTATGACATTATATATTTTCTTCATAGTATTCTGTATTTGTTGTACTCTATATAAATATATGTCTATATATTTATATATATATGTTTTTCTTTCAGAATAGATGTAGATATATGCGTTCATGTGTGTGCGTATATACATGTGTGTGTGTGTGTGTGTATTGCTCTGTGTGCGCGTGTATGTGTGTATACACACACACATGTATATGTTTATGTGTGACATGCTTTACTGTGTTTATCTGCATTACTACCTCCAAACACATGCATACATACACACATAGTACATACATATGTATAATATTAGTCAAAACACAAACCCTCACCACTCATTGCCTTTACACATGCACATGCTTCACACACATACACACACACATACACAATACTTGTATAAACACACATGCAACCACACCCAAAATATAATCTTAATAATGATTGCTTTGCACACAAACTCATATACATATAAATGCACACATGCATATAAGCACATACCCACATGCATCCAAACATATATACAAACATAAAAAGGTAAATCTATACATATACTCATAAACGCATACCCACATACATACCAACTTGAAGAGTCAAAACTGCACACATACACACATGCATACACATACACACACATACATTCAAATACTAAAGAAGTAAAAGTCCTCATTACCATTCAGTTTCAATCATCAACTACATTAATCTGGTTTCTTCCATCAATAAACTAAAGTTAACCAGAATCTGAAGAAATCTTCCACATGGAAAGTGTTTCAAAAGAGTGAAGAAGATTGCAATTGGCTTTTATTCAGGTTAAAATACACACAT
>NC_068982.1:105490567-105504621 GCF_001194135.2 Octopus bimaculoides
CATGTTCCTCTATATGTGTGCACATGCACACACATGTATAAACATGCAAGTACATACATTTACACACATGCATGCACACGTGTGCATCCCCCACATGCACACATGTATACACACATAAGAATACATACATGCTCATACATGCACTAATACATGTGCACTCTCCACATGCACACACATATGCACATGGATGCACACACGTGTGCACACACAGGCACACATATGCACTCATACATATCTACCCCAATACATGCACACACATGCACTCATACATGTGCATCTCCCATGCATGCACACACACATACACACACACACACACACACACACTTACTATACAGGTGAAAGAGGAAGAGATTAACTAATATTTCTAAACCAGTTAGTAATTTTTTTTGTCTCCCTCTTTTCTCTTTCACTTTTTTATTTTATTTGTTGCTGCTGCTGCTGCTGCTGCTGTTGTTGTTGTTGTTATATTAAAAGCCCTTCATTGATAATTAGAATTGATCTTTTTCTGTTTTTATAAATTTCCTTCCTTCCTATTGGCTTTTCTTTCTTCTTTTTCTTCCTCTTTGACTTTATACTTTTCTTTCTTTTTACCTTATTCTTTCTTCTCTTTCTTTCTTTCTTTGGTTGCCATTGCCTTTCATTTCCCTTGGCTCCAATAGAATGACCCAATACCTGTAATACATACTGTGTACTCAATACAAGCAATGTGTGCATAAACATTTTGAGAGAGGGACAGATCTTTAACAGCTTAACAGAGATATACAACTTCAGACGTGGTCAGGTGTCCAGCAACTGCTCAGATGATTCACCAAATTATTTCCAATACTTGACATGAAGGTTTGGTTGGAAGGGAGAAAGAAATCAGTTAAAATTCCAGGAGTGAAGCTTTGTTTTACAGAAACAGCATTTCATAGAAAGCCCATTATCATCATCATTGTCATCATACAATCTTCTCTTCACTCTGATTCCACTACACCTCTTGTCTATCTGTAGTTGATATCTGATAAACCACATGCCTAGAAAATGAAGAGGATATCATCACAGTCTAGAGCTGTTCAATCGGCATTGACTTGGGTTAAACAGCAACAAAATAACAACTGTTTGCTATTCTCTGTAAACATTCTTCTTCCTCCTAAAATAATTTTTCTTCCTCTATTTTAGATACACGTGCTTCTTCATCCCGGGATCGCTATTCAGCTCATTCACACTGCAGCTTAGCAAGTCCTGAAGACTCTGGTACAGATGAAGGCATTGAAGAAATTCCCAGTACCTCTTATGCAGTGGAGAACAATTCAGTAGCCACATCTGCAATCACAAACTCTATGGCTACAATAGTAGATACTAACTCTATTACTACTGTTGTAGAAACCAATTCTGTGGCTGTCCGTAAAAGCAGTAGTCGCTTTGATCCAAAGTATGAGGAGAAAAAACGGAAATACAAACATCGATCAAAAGTTATTAAATACATACTGTTTGTATTGAATTTGTTTTCATGGGTAAGAATAACTGTATTATTCCTCTGTTTTAGTGTCTCTTGTCATGTTTAAAGAAGTGAATTGGCAGTCATTAGTTTTGGGCTGAGCAAAGCCTTTTGAGTGGATTTGGTAGACAGAAACTGGGAAAAGCGTGTCTTATATGTGTACACACACACACACACACACACACACACACACACACACACACACACATTAATTAGATAAAGATAATTATGGTTGATCTATGGGGTTACCCAGGGTTTCGCATCTATAAAGTGCTTTATGGGCACGAAACCCTACATAACCCCATTGACTGGCCATAACTATTCATAACTATCTTTATCTAATTACTCTACAGCTCCATAACTTAGAGTGTGCTTCTCTTTTGGATTTACGACTTACTGACAATATATATATATATATATATATATATATATACATATACAAATGTAAGATCCAGGGATCAAGGTGTAGGAAGAAAGTTAGCTTCAAGCAATCCGTTGTAAATATAAAAAAACAACTTTTAGGGAAAATAGTGGTTTATTGAGATGGAAGGTTGTCGATTTTTTCGTATTGAAGTTCAATAAACTGAAAAAAAGTTATTTTTATATTTCATGGTAGGTGACCAGGGTAACCAGCTATATAAATAAGAATACAAGAGTTATGGGGCTACATATGTTTCATAGCAAGTGGAACCTCAGAAGTAGTAAATATCCAGGTGAGGTTTGTACTGCAGGCTACTCTTTAGGCCAAAGATATCTTGATTAAATGAAGGTTTACATTGTTGCAAGGAGGTATATGTTAATGCATGGAAGATTCAATCAGATTGAATCTTTCATGCATTAACATATACCTCCTTGCAACAATGTAAACCTTCATTTAATCAATATATCCTCAGCCTGAAGAGGAGCCTGTGTTATACACTTCACCTGGATATTTACCACTTCTGAGGTTCAGCTCGCTATGAAACATATGTAGCCCAGATCTTATCTAATCCTTTCTGTAACTCTTGTATATATATATATATTATTAAATTTCTAAAGTTAAAGTCTGATCATAGAAATCGTGATGGCACCTGTGCCCAGCATCGCCTTCCTGGCACTTGTGCTAGTGACACGTGCAAAGACATTCGAGCGAGATCATTGCCAGTGCTGCTGGACTGGCTCCTGTACAGGTGGCACGTAAAATACACCATTTTGAGCGTAGCCGTTGCCAGTACTCGCCTGACTGGCCCTCGTACCGGTGGCATGTAAAAGCACCCACTACACTCTCGGAGTGGTTGGCGTTAGGAAGGGCATCCAGCTGTAGAAACTCTGCCAAATCAGACTGGAGCCTGGTGTAGCCATCTTGTTTCACCAGTCCTCAGTCAAATCGTCCAACCCATGCTAGCATGGAAAGCGGATGTTAAACGATGATGATGATGATAGAGTGACCAATGGTTTCACATCCCTGAGAGCCACAACCTTGTGGACAGCTCATCAGATTCTATACAAAGACAAGTTTAACTCTTCACCTCTCTTTGTATAAAGTCTGATGAGCTGTCCACAAGGCTACAACTTTCATGGATGCGAAATCATTGGTCATTCTATGACCAGACTTTAACTTCAGTGGTTTAATACTTTACTGCTCTATACTTTAGAGTGTGCTTCTTATTTGGATATATGATATATTGACAATATATATATATATATATATATATATATAAATAAAGCAAACCTGTGACAACACTAGTACCAAACTGTACTGGTCTAAGTTGAAGTACTTTCCCTTGGATAAACATCATTGGTGTAGATAGGGGAGGGTTGTTTACATAGGCAAATTGCTTATCTTCTTCAAAAAAATCATGTCCAGGCCAGCACATACATGTGGTGATGCATGTCTGACAGAGGCTTCATCTCTTAAATATTTTACAAAATGATTTGGAACGCTTTCTACAACCTGATTATCTGTATCTTCAAGAAACCAGTTATCCGATTAATAATTCAGTCATTGTATTGCAGCTGATCTTCTGATCAAACCAAGGAAAGTATGTTTCTGTTTGCTTTTCAATGGCTGGTATCATATCAGTCTTGCCAGTCTTAGATCATGACAGAAATGTCACCAATGTTTGTTTATTTTTTTTTCCTTGTGACAGGAGATGAGATTTAAACTCAGAATGCACAGAACTGAAATAGATATTACAAACCATTTCATCCAATGTTCTTACAATTCCACTAATCCATTGTACTTGACTGGCACTTTAGATTATTGATTATAAAAAGATGAAAGCAAAGTTGACTTCAGTGACACTACATAGAGCAGAGGGTCAGAAATAAAACCACATTGCTGTAATTCTGTTGAAGTACACAGTGTTTTAATAAATTTTGAAAACGATGAAGAATTTAGTAAAATAATTTTGACGTTGTTAATCGGATTTGATGTGAAGAAACGTCAAGTAAAAGCACATGGATTTTGTTTACATCTAATCGGCTAACCCTAACCCTAACTCTAACCCTAACCCTAAACCTAACCCTAACCCCAACCCTAACCCCATCCCTAACCCTAACCCTAACCCCAACCCTAACCCTATCCCTAACCCTAACCCTAACAGGCCAATTAGATGTAAACAAAACCCATGTGCTTTTACTTGACGTTTCTTTACATCAAATCGAAAGATAGCCTTGTTAATCTAGTGTTCTAAACATAAATTAATGTAAATTTTTATGGAAGCTTTTAATTTGGATCTCTTTAAAACAGTAAATTTGTATCATAGAACTCTGGATGGTCTCAGACAGTGTGGTATAAAAAGGTTTAAATGAAAAAATTAAATTGATTTGATCATTTGCTTTAATATGATGATGGAATTGGCACAGGTAGTCCAGAGGTGAACTTAATGCAATGGGATACTTAATAAACACCAAATATGAATGAAATCAACTATCCTGAAAAGAAGCATCATTCAGCAGAGCCAAGTATATTTGCTAACAAGGCTTTGGCAGCGTTTCCAGAGCACTTTCTTCCAAATACTTTAGCTCTCATGTAGCTCTACATGTAGCTCCCATGTAGCTCTAAATCATTATCAAGCTCAATAATATCCAACATTGTTGTCCCATTTCATGAATGTGAACCCTTATGTTACTGACAACCTCCAATTGATGCACCAATGAAAGAGCCTCAACAGGGTCATTCAGTCTTCTAGAAATAACAAGCAGCCCTCCCTCAAAATACATCCAACTATATCTTAAAAACATTGAATAGTAAGGTCCTCAATGAACTCTGCCTGGAGAAAAGACAAAAGCAACACTGGATGGCCTAGGTTGGAATATCTTTGATCATCTATCCATGTGATCAAGGCTAATAATCTGAGATTACACAATAACAACTTCCAACTGCTGGTTTACTTTTAGGCTCTGCCTCACCATTGCCATTTTATATTATTTGCCAACATATCTGATGCACCACTGAAATATATTTGGAGCATCTTCAATTTCTCTTTTTGCTGTTACCATTGAACCTCTGTTTTCCGGTTATGTAGGCACCTGTGCCCAGTGTTGCCTTCCTGGCACTTATGCCAGTGGCATGTGTAAAGACATTCAAGTGAGATCGTTACCAGTGCCGCTGGACTGACTCCTGTGCAGGTGGCACGTAAAATACACCATTTTGAGCGTGGCCATTGCCAGTACCGCCTGACTGGCCTTCGTGCCGGTGGCACATAGAAGCACCCACTACACTCTCAGAGTGGTTGGCGTTAGGAAGGGCATCCAGCTGTAGAAACTCTGCCAAATCAGATTGGAGCCTGGTGTAGCCATCTGGTTCACCAGTCCTCAGTCAAATCGTCCAACCCATGCTAGCATGGAAAGTGGACGTTAAACGATGATGATGATGATGATGATGATGATGATGATGATGATGATGATGATGATGATGATGATGATGATGTACTCAACAAAATTCTTTATCAACCTAATGTAGCCCATTCTTCTTTAGGCTATTAATTATAAGTGAGCTCACTAGTGCAAGGTGTAAACAGAGCACAAGGCTTTCTATTCAACAAGTGAAACCTGGCTGTGAAATTAACCTCACTACACAGTACTAATACTTAATGCATGAATAGTCAGATGTAAATGTATCTAAATATCATGAAAAGGAAGATAAAGTGTTAAAACTTATGATTATTACGATGTACATTGCTGCAAGAAATTGATTTGAAATAACATTTTAAATTTTAAGTTAATTAATAATGGGAAATGTGTGAACAAATATTGAGTTCTAACACATATTTTTGAATTATATAGCTGATTCATGGTATTAAAGACAAAGTTGATCTCAGTAGAATTTGATCTCAGAATTTTAATAATTCTGTCAAGCTATCCATGGTAGTGAGACTTGGGTTCTGAATGCAGAAGAATTGTGCAGACTAGAGAAGAATGGAGGCAGTGTGCTCCATTGGATGTGCAGCATCAGTGTGCACATGTGACAAAGTGCAAATGTGTTGAGAGAAAAGTTGGGCATAAGAGGAATCAGATGTAGCATGCAAAGAAGAAGACTACGTTGGCTTGGACATATGATGCGTATGAATGAAGACAGCTGCATAAAGAAGTGCCAATCACTGAGAGTTGTTGGCACCTGTAGAAGAGGGAAACCCAGAAAGATATGGTGAGGATCGATTTCAGGATGTTGGGCGTCATGGAAGAGATGACAATGGATTGAGATGTCTGGCAATACAAGTTTCTTCAGAAAACTTGCTCACTTCAACAAAACTGAGTTCTAGAAGCACTGTGGGTTCCACCCACATGTAACAATAAAACTTCTCCACACCCTACTCCAACAAACCAAACTACATCTCTCCTCTTCCTCACATTGCCTCTTTTCATGCACTAAGCTTTTGCTTATGTCTTGCTCCCCAATCCTGTCCTCACTGCCCTTTGGTTTGTGTCTCCTGTGGTTTGTGTCTCCTTTGGTTTGTGTCTCCTGTGGTTTGTGTCTCCTTTGGTTTGTGTCTCCTTTGGTATGTGTCTCCTTTGGTATGTGTCTCCTTTGGTTTCTGTCTCCTTTGGCATTTGTTTCATTTGGTTTCTGTCTCCTTTGGCATGTGTCTCCTTTGGTTTGTGTTTGCACAAACCTCCATTCCATCTTTGACCATCTTGGATGAGACAGCTAAAGGCAGAGAGAGGGCTGCACCAGAAATAGTACAGCTACTTATCTTTAGTTAAGCAGGAGCTACATGAAACGAAGGGCTTTGTTCAAGGACACACTGTGCCACCCATCCAGGAATTGAACACATCATTTATAATCATGACTCCTTCACAAAAACGATAACCATTTTCTAATTAAATATACCAATCATGAACATTTGTTGAGATTTCAGATGGCTTGCTTGAAAAAAATTATGAAACACTTTTAAGTTTTGGATATATCTTGTATTAGCTTCTTAAACCTTTTGTTACCATATTTCTATTAAAATACATTACCTTTATTTCAATTAATTTCAAAAATAATGAAGAATTTAGTAAAATAACTTTTTCATTATTAAGCTGGTGTTTGGAATATAAATTAATATGAAATTTTGATAGAAGTTTTTAATTGAGATTATCATCATCATCATCATCATCGTTTAACGTCTGCTTTCCATGCTAGCATGGGTTGAACGATTTGACTGAGGACTGGTGAACCGGATGGCTACACCAGGCTCCAATCTGATTTGGCAGAGTTTCTACAGCTGGATGCCCTTCCTAACACCAACCACTCTGAGAGTGTAGTGGGTACTTTTATGTGCCACCAGCACGAAGGCCAGTCAGGTGGTACTGGCAATGGCCATGCTCAAAATGGTGTAATTTACATGCCACCTGCACAGGAGCCAGTCCAGTGGCACTAGCACGATCTCGCTCGAATGTCTTTACACATGCCACCGGAACAAGTGCCAGGAAAGCGACGCAGGACACAGGTGCCATCACGATTTCGCTTTCGCTTGCCCCAACAGGTCTTCACAAGCCAAGTTTCGTGTCCTGGATATGAGCCAGTCATTACTTTAAAACAATTAACTTTGCAGCATAGAATCCTGTTGTGGTCTCAGATAAGTTGGTATCTAAAGAGTTAAACTGTGACTGATGTCAAGAACAACTGGCTTTAGTACTACTTTAGTTCATAAGGTGAACATGATAAATAAAGAACTGAGAAGATTATAACAAAAAAAAAGAGCAGTAGGAAAAATAAATAAATAAAAATTGTATTATGATTATAGATCAGATACTAGTGCAACCAACAATGTTGGCATTGATGGAGGAAATGATAAGTAATAAAGAATATGAAAGGAGGGAATTTAAAGAGACTTATTATCAATTGCAACATAGAAAAGCTGATTGGAAGATTGTGACTGATAATAAAGATTACACTTTATTCTCATCCTCTCTCTCACATTTCTTTTGATGCAGATGTCTATGAAAGCATGCATAATGGGTGTGTGTGTATTTATATACACACATACATATGCATCTCCCTCTCTTCTCATATTCGCACACACATATATACACATATATGTAGATAGTTAGAACACCTTTCTATTTAGTCACAACACCTTTCATATATAAACACACACACACACACACACACACGCACACACACAATCATCTATATAGATAGTCAGAACACCTTTCTATTTAGAAATGTGTTATTGATAACATTTCTGTGCTCTATTTCCGGTATTTCTATTAGTCTTTTTTGGTATTTTTATACTTCTTTATTGTAATGTTCTTTGTTTAATTTGTAGTAATAGAGCTCCAGGGTCCATTTTAAGACATTCTCGCTCAAAAATATTCTTCATAAAAATGTTGCAAATGCGGTTGGTATTGATTTGGTTTAGAGCTCAAACTTAGCACATAAATAGCATCTTCTAGTAGTAATAGCAAAGCAAACTGAAACTTGGAGCAAATGGTGAGACCATATTCCAACTGTGTCCAGAAACCTGATACCATTGACCAGAAAAATATTAAAGTTCAGAGATAATCAATGAGAAACAGAGCTGCCAACAGAAATTGCATGGTTCTTTCATGAAGCCATAAACATGAAAAACAAAAACAAAAATTAAAAGTGAGCCAATGAGGAAGCTTCTATACCAGTGGTTCTCAACCAGGGTCCATATGGCCCTTGGAGGACAATATAAGAGTTTGTTGCTAATATTTTTCTCTAATAAACAGGTTATACTTCTATAATGTGAAGGCATATGGCTTAGTGGTTAGGGTATTCGACTGATGATCGTAAGGTCATGAGTTCACTTCCTGGCAACGTGTTGTGTCCTTGACCAAGACACTATATTTCACATTGTTCCAGTCCACTCAGCTGGTAAAAATGAGTAGTACCTGTATTTCAAAGGGCCAGCCATGTCACACTCTGTGTTATGTTGAATCTCCTTGAGAACTATGTGGAGTGCTCAGCCACATGCACATTAATTTCACAAGCAGGCTTTTCCATTGATTGGATCAACTGGAGCCCTCGTCATTGTAACTGACAGAGTGCTACTTTTACAATACACAAAATATTTTAACAATTTTTTTTAATACAATTCCTAATAATATTTAATGATAAAAATATAATAAGATTTTTTAAAACATCAAATGACTCGGAGGATACATCCAAGTAAAACAGGAATCGAAGGTGTCCCTAGGTGAAAAATGGTTGAGAAACACTGTTCTACATGGTTGATTGGTCTGTAAGGAATAGCAGCTACATCAACCTAAATTTCTTAAAAATGGGAAGTACAAATTCAATAATGTATTCTGAGTTATATGTCTGTGAAGAGTGAAAGAATAAAAGATGAGATGACTGGAATTTATTTAAATTATAGATTTTATTTGATCAGGGATGACCTCAGGACTATACATGACAACAACGATGATGGTAACAACAAAAAGTAACAATCACATCCAGCTGTACAAATGTTTTCCTCCGGAGGATACAATCAAAGACACCTTGAAACATCAATGGAACTTGGAATATTATTATTTGCAAACATTCATACTGAATAATTGAAAGAAATTGGTAAAAAAAAATAAAAGAAACATAGAAAGTAACGGGGAAAATAGTCATGTTTTCAACAACACATATTCACACATACATACATACCTACTGTATGTGTGTGTGTGTGTGTATGTGTGTGTGTGTGTGTGTGTGTGTGTGTGTGTGTAAATAAGCATCACACACGTGCACACACACACACTTACGGTATTGACAGATAAAAGCTGAAATGTAGTTAAGTAAATAATACATAACCACGAGAGCTGCTATGAAGACAGTATAATTGAATATGTTATCTTTGTACAACCATTTTACATAAAATGTGACTCATAACTTTTTTAAAAAAAATATAACTATTGGTGTTTCTCTGGTACACTTTCAGATAATAAATAAACTAACATATTTTCACAAGTCCAATGCTTTTAGAGAAAGCAGGCTCAGATATGTAAAGCACCTGAGTACTGTATACAATAAGTTCATTATACATTATACTGCCCACTAAGCCTGCTGTAAAGAGGGATTCTGAGGAGTGACATTTTTGAGCTTAACATTTTTTTTTTAATTAAAGAATATTCTACTTTTGCATATTGAGTTCTGCAATTTATTGCTTTCTGGTGAATTAATGCAAATTTAGACACACACACACACACACAAACACACTTAAACATACGAACATGTGCACATACATACACACACACACATGATTAGTCTACATTACTTAGTAAGGTGCATAGGGCCAGTTTCTTGGTTTCTCTGGTGTATGTATGTGTGTATATATATATATATATATACATAATTTGGAATCCTCCAAATTAAAGGACGAAATATAATTCAACCTTTTCACTCACACACATATATATATATATTCCTCCCTGGACAGAACACTGGTCCATTGCAGGATTACTCATTCTTATCAACACAGTGGAGTGGAACAATGTGAAATGAAGTGTTTTGCTTAGGAATACAATGCATCCCCCAGTCCAAGAATTGAAACCTGGCCATTTTGCAAGAGCAGTATAAAACAGATGAAAGAGGTAGTGAGACACGAAGTGAGAAAGGAGGAAGAAGAAAGGTGAAATGTACATTTGGTGCAATGTAGTCAACAGGGACAGTGCCTGAGATGGGAGGAATATGTGGTCAGTCGCAGAATCTCATGGAAGGAACTTTGGGCTTGAGAACAAGCAAGAACATCCCTCCTGATCAAGTCTACTTTCAACGTTCTACCCTCACCGGCGAACTTAGTCTGGTGGAACATAAAACAACTGATTAATGTAGATGCAGAGAGAAAGCGACGGTGAGACACGTTGTCAAACTGCAGACTAGCACTAGAAAGATATACATGGCAGCATAATCAAGTCCTCGGCATCATAAGCGCAGCACTCAAGGAGAAGATCGAGGGATACAATAGGGAAGAGTATCCAAAAGAGGAAAAGTGCAGGAAAATATACTTCTGGAAGGAGGGAAAAGGACATAAGACCAGGCCTACAAATAGAATATACGAGATAGACGAAAGATACTAGGAGCTGGCCACGGATTGGAAAGACTAGTAATATTTCCACTCATAAAAATGACAAAAAGATCAAATTTAGTCCTATGGGACAGAGAACGGAGAATAGGAATTTTGCTAGAACTGACAGTGCCATGGGAAGAGGACATCGACAATGCAGAGAAACGAAATGAGAAGAGGTACGAAAAACTTATCGAAGAGTGCAGAAAACAGGGATAGACTGTTGAGTATTACCACCTGGCAGTGAGAGCTAGGGGCTTCATTGAAAGAAAAATGACAATGTTATTCAAAAGAAGATTTGCATTTTCTAGCTTGGAACTGAGAAAACTAATAAGGAGAATACAGGAGGTGGTCGAAAAAGCCAGCTTCTATATATGGCTGAAGCGAGAAGACCAAAAATGGCTTGAAAGTCATAACATGCCGGCAGGAAAATAACATCATTAGGTGAGACAGGCTGATACTGAAGTAGCTTCGCTGATTGACTGATGATGGTCTTGTCTAGAGAATGCGTGGTCTAAGACTATGCGCCCTCCATTTGTCAGTTAAAGTTTAGACAGTGTCATGTGACAACTTGCTGGGGCTGCCTGCTGGAGCCTAGCAGCTGGTATTTAAAGGGAAATTTGACAAGACAGTCAGTTGCTCGCTGACACTCGTTGATGCTACATTGAAGAGGCCAGGGAAGAGAAGAAAGAAGGAGAAAGAAGACATGCACTCAACACCAGAGCTGAAGACACCTCCAAAAGGGGAGTCCCCACCACGTCAAAATGGTAGAGGAATAGGGGCCAAAACTGGACATGGTTCCTCCTGATGGTGTCTTTAGCTAACTGGATCCTATAAAGGAGCTGTTGTGGTAGCAGACCACAAAACATGGTTGAAATTCCTCCTTGAAATGTTGGGTTATTATAATGCCTACTTCGGTATACATTATACTTAGTAAAACCAGTAAAGACACAACTATCTCTGACCGCCTACTACGTACTCCTCTTTACTTATAGTGACTACGTTATTCCATTCATCACGTGGGAGGCGGGGGTGCCATTATTACTAATTCCCTACAAGTGCATAGTGTATTTATTTAATAGACATAGAAGCTCCAGCAGGGAGTAGGCTTTCCTTTCAGAAATAATTTGATGCAAATATTAAGTCAATCAAAAATACTACTCTCCCCAATGTTGCTGATATTAATATTCAAATTGTTGCTATATTACCATTTTATACCGCATTGTGTCTTCCAGTTGTCTACAAGAAGAGAATATTGCTCTACCATAAGGGTTAATATGAACCTCCTTGGAGACTTTTATACCAATATCAGGTCTATACTTTAATATCTTAGAAGCTTACACAAATGGAGGATAAGTGATACTGGCTGTAGTTTTTGTATTAACATTGAGGATTCTAAAGTCATCTGAATGTATATATGTGTATATGATAAATTGTTACTCACGACTGACTTCATTAGATGCTGACAATATTGCTATGTCACAACCTATAATCTTATGCAACTTATCAACCATGAGAATGAGTAATAAGATAAAATGATGAATAAAGCTGAGCTTTAAGTATAATCAAAACCAGTGAAAATATTCAGTACAATAGAATTCAAGGAGTTCAAATGGATGCATCATTTCCAGAAATAATTATGCATAACTTTAGCAGGGCTTCTAGTCGAGAAAATTGCAAGGCAACTTAGTCTGAGCTGAAAGCAACTGTAATTCACGTAGCTTTCTCTGATTTTGATGAGGAAACTTCAAGCTTAACCTGACTTATTTTGATCAAAATCTGTTTCTAGAATAAAATTAAAACAAGCAGTGTCACATGGGATTTAACTGCAAAGTTCAAATACTGAAGAAACAAAAGGAGACCAGGAAATAATTAATTTTTTGTAGGATACCCACTCAAACATATTGAAAATATTAGTAGTGAACGAAAGTAAATGCATTTTTCATTCGAAAAGCTCAGTGATTTAGTATTCAAATTTTAGAATCAAAGAATCAAAGACTTCTTTCCATTCTCAACAAATCAAAAATGCCTCTGTAGATGCCAGTAAACTTCCCATTGTAAAAAAAAAAATCAGCTTTGTTTTTTATGAAAAGAAATAGTAATTATCATTATCAACTACCAAAAAATGGAATTGAAAAAATGGTAAAGTGCCAAACCAAATGTGTTAAAGTATTCAGTTTTGTTCCATTAAATTCAAATCCCACAAACTTCACCTTTGCTATTTACCATTTCAGGGTTAATATAACAAGTACCTTAAAATTATGTGGCCTTGTTCCAATGCAAGATATCATTAACATCAGCCATTATTCTGGATTTATACTGCAATATTGATAAACTAAATTATTGATGTACTGCAGTGCTAGTACACTTACAATTTGGCATTTGATATAAAACTCTGGCATTTTTCTTGTACAACCATGTCAGGTTATAATTTTATAGATTGTCACAGTGGTGGGGTATAATGTGGAAATTTCTCTGTGTGCGTGTGTGTGTGTGTGTGTGTGTGTGCGCGCGTGTACTCAACTAAATATGTGTCTGTATGAATCTCGTGATTTTGGGATTTCAGTGTTTTATATGCAGCGTACACAATCATTATTGGGGGAGAGAGGTTTTATGACTATACATATACATCTTACAGTAGCACACCATGGTGCATTTTTCGTGTAAAAAATAAAACATAAAAGAACAGGCAGAATTGCCAACTAGAAAAATGAATAATATATACACACTCATAATATATCTTGACATGTCTTTGAGAAAAAATGTAAATGATTTATCACAAGAAAGTGTTCTACATCCTTAAGAATGAGGCTAGTATTAAATTAAATCATGCAATATATACAATACAATATATACAATATTAACTATTTTGATATACAAAGCACTTTCATGCCATAGCATTCATCATCATCATCATCGTTTAACGCCCGCTTTCCATGCTGGCATGGGTTGGACGATTTGACTGAGGACTGGTGAAATCGGATGGCAACACCAGGCTCCAATCTAATTTGGCAGAGTTTCTACAGCTGTATGCCCTTCCTAACTCCAACCACTCCGAGAGTGTAGTGGGTGCTTTTACGTGT
>NC_068982.1:105504631-105504997 GCF_001194135.2 Octopus bimaculoides
AATCTAATTTGGCAGAGTTTCTACAGCTGTATGCCCTTCCTAACTCCAACCACTCCGAGAGTGTAGTGGGTGCTTTTACGTGTCACCTGCACGAGGGCCAGTCAGGCGGTACTGGCAACGGCCATGCTCAAAATGGTGTCTTTTATGTGCCACCCGCACAAGAGCCAGTCCAGCGGCACTGGTAACGATCTCGCTCAAAAATCCTATGAAGGCCAGTCAGGCAGTACTGGCAACGGCCACGCTCAAAATGGTGCATCCCATGTGCCACCCACACAAGAGCCAGTCCAGGGGCACTGGCAACAATCTCACTTGGCTTGCCTGGTCTTCTCACGCACAGCACATTTCCAAAGGTCTCGGTCAGTAGTC